>NC_079505.1:10264960-10393422 GCF_030052815.1 Hevea brasiliensis
TCCATGTGTCACCATCTCATGGTGCCACGTGTCACTGTAATGAAATGACCAAAATGCCCCTGTCTTAATTTTGAGTTCTTACCCCAAAATAATTATTTCTCTTCTTCTAATTAATTTATATCAAATATAAATTAATTAATTAATCTCTATTAATTAATTTCTCATTAATTAAATTTATATTTAAACACTTTAAATATAAATTTAACTTATACTATACATCCAATAATCTAGATTTGGTTTCAAGTCATGCTAGGGACTTTGCAATTTAATTGCAAACCAAACCTATTTAATTAATCAATTAAACTCTTTAATTAATTAATTAAATCATATTTAAATAGGTGATAACTTGTGTATGTGTGTGACTTACTAGGCTCATCACTAATTGGTAATGAGACATGATATCAACTCTTAATATCATCAGAACTCTTTCTTACCATAAATGATTTCTCTAAATCATTTTATGAACCTCATAGACCATGGTTAACACCTAGCATAGCATGCCATGGCCATCCAATTAGTAATAAGGATTACCTTAAATGAACCTATAATCATATGTTACCATGCACTAGAATCTCTGTTACAAAATCCCAACTCAAGTCGAGTCATGGTTTATGTCAAACTCCATTTGCTATGAATATTATGTTCTCTTTTAATTCCAGTTCTTGATTAAAAGATTTTCTCATCGAAACTCTTTTACGAATAAATCTATCTGTCTGGCAGAACTTGAAAAATCAAGAACAATTAAATGAACATAGGATTTTATCTCTATTTACTTAGAGGAACAGATTCCATCTTGATCAACACCTACCTCCATATATAACTAGTATGAGCCAACACATGCCCATATACTCATACACAGTATAAGTATGAAAGTAGTATCAAACTCAAACTACCTATATACAAGATAACTGTGCTATCTCAGGTCTAAAGATTATATGCACTGATATGATTTATGACAAAATATTGACAAGAGTAAACTCCATGTGCTTGTCATAAGTGTCACTGGTTCGGCCTACTTATCATTTATAAGTGCCTATCATGTTTGTTATATGGCATGAGACTCACCATTCCATCTTATTTATATCTCATATAAATAACTTGGGAACAAACATGAATACAATCTTTCTGGATAAGTCATGTCCTTATTATGAAGTATCCACGATTGTGAACCTATTTATGATACTTTGTGCTAGAAATATTGTCACTCATATTCTTAATAACTTAAGAATAATATTTCTAACAAAATATCAATGGACCTTTTCTATTACACATAAATATATTATGTAAACGGAAAAGTGGAAATGCCTTTATTAATAAAAATATGTACAAGATACATACTAAATGATATGCTCTAGGGCATACTACTAACAATCTCCCACTAGCACTAGAGCCATTCATTACAATACCTTAGACCCATCTTCTCAAGATGTCGGTCTAACTGAACTTGTGACAAAAGCTTAGTGAATGGATTAGCTGAATTTTTCAGCTGATGTTATTTTTCTGCATGGCTACATCGCCTTGTCCAACTATATCTCTGATAATGTGGTAGTGCCTTTCTATGTGTTTGGATTTTGGGTGAGACCTTGATTCCTTAGCCTGTATGACTGCTCCATTGTTGTCACAGTGTAGTGGAACTGCTGACTCAATGGAAGGAACTACTATAAGTTCTGTCACGAACTTCTTTATCCAACGACTTCCTTTGCGACATCGATGCGAGAATATACTCGACCTACGTAGTGGAATCTGCGATGCGTGCTCTGTTTGGAACTCTTCCAATGATCGCACCTCCATTACAAATGAACACATATCCGCAGGTAGACTTTCTATCATCGATATCCGATTGGAAATCGAATCGTATAACCATCCAATTGCAAGTCTCCACCTCCATAAATCAAGAATAAATCCTTAGTTCTTCTCAAGTACTTAAGAATATTCTTGTGACTATCCAGATGTTCCAAACTGGATTGGATTGATACGCTAGTCAAACTAACGAGATATGCGATATCCGGCCTAGTACACAACATTACATACATTTAAACTTCCAATAGCCGAAGCATATGGAATCCTGGCCATCTTATCTCTTTCTTCAGGTGTCTTTGGAGACATCTCTTTAGAAAGATGGATACCATGTCTCACTGGTAACAATCCTCTCTTGGAATCAAGCATGTTAAACCTCTTTAACACCTTTTCCAAGTATAGACTTTGGGATAAACCAATTATTCTTTTCGCTCTATCTCTATAGATGTGAATCCCAAGAATATAGGTTGCCTCCCCTAAGTCTTTCATGGAGAATGTATTTGACAACCATACCTTTATAGTCGTCAACATACCTGTGTCATTACCCATCAACAGTATGTCATCCACATATAAGACAAGGAAAGTGATAGCACTATCACTAACCTTCTTATATACACATGGCTCATCCTCATTTTTGATAAAACCAAAGGATTTAATGGCTTCATCAAACCGGATGTTCCAACTCCTCGAAGCTTGTTTCAACCCATAAATGGATCGCTTTAGCTTGCATACCTTGGAACCATCTTGGGATTCAAAACCCCTAGGTTGTTCCATGAAAATGTTTTCTTCAATGTATCCATTGAGAAAAGCTGTTTTGACATCCATCTGCCAAATCTCATAATCATAGTATGCAGCTATTACTAATAAAATCCTAATTGATTTAAGCATGGCAACAGGCGAGAAAGTCTCCTCATAGTCGACTCCTTGCCTTTGGCAAAACCCTTTCGCTACTAGCCTTACCTTATAGGTCTCTACCTTTCCATCAGAACCAATTTTCTTCTTGAAAACCCATTTGTTCCCTATAGGTACAATCCCTTCAGGTGGGTCAACAAGATCCCAAACTTGATTCTTATACATGGAATCAATCTCGGATTTCTTAGCATCAATCCATTTTGAAGAGTCTATATCTGATATAGCTTCTTCATAAGTAAGTGGATCATCTCCATGATCTACTTCTTCATGAGTAGACAACTCTTGTTCTTCTTCATGAAGAAAACCATATCTCACTGGTGGGTGAGATACCCTAGTTGTTCTACGAGGAACAACTGTAGATGTTTCATCAACGGGTATTGGTTGACTAGATGGATCTATATCCATCTGATCTGTTGGTTGGTCAGAATTCTCCAATTTTAAGTCTATTTGCCTTCCTTTGCCTCCTTCTTGAACAAACTGTTGTTTAAGAAATGTGGCATCTCTACTTATCACAACCTTTTGTGAAGTAGGCAAATAAAAATAATATCCAAAACTATCTTTTGGATATCCAACAAATCGACCTTTTCTGATCTGGTCTCCAATTTATCGATGTTCACTTTTTGATATAATTTGGACAATCCCAAATCTTAACATGCTTAAGACTTGGTTTTCTTCCATGCCATATCTCATAAGGTGTGGAAGAAACTGATTTTGATGGAATCCTATTCAGAATATACAAAGCTGATTCTAATGCAAATCCCCAAAAGAAGATTGGCATATCAGTATAGCTCATCATACTACGTACCATATCCAATAGGGTACGATTTCTCCTTTCAGATACACCATTCAGCTGTGGCGTTCCTGGAGGAGTCAGCTGAGAAACAATGCCATGCTCTCTCAAGTATTTATCAAATTCAGTACTCAAATATTCACCTCCACGATCTGATCGAAGAGCTTTAATATTCTTTCTTGTTTAATTTTCTACTTCAGATTTAAATTCTTTGAACTTTTCAAAAGATTCATGTTTGTATTTCATCAAATACAAATACCCAAACCTTGATTTATCATCAGTAAAGGTAATAAAATAATGAAAACCTCCTCTAGCCATTTCTTTAAATGGACCACATACATCACTATGTATTAGCTCCAAAATATTTTCAGCTCTTAGCCCTTGTCCAACAAAGGGTGATATAGTCATTTTACCCTGAAGGCAAGATTCACAAGTTGGAGTAGGCTCAGAGCCCAATGAGGATAGAATCCCCATTTTCTCCAGTTTTGCAATCTTATCTTCTGCAACATGACATAACCTTAAGTGCCAAATATATTTTGAACTTGAGTTGGTTTTCACCATGGCATTGCATTCTTTTAGATCACTTGCATTCAATTTGTGTTTGTCATTATTATCCAAATAATAAAGACCATCATTCATATAACCCGAACCAACATATTTATTTTCAAAATAAATATTGCAAACATCATCTGTGAATCAATTTGATATCCATTTATAGTCATACTATATATAGAAATGATGTTCTTAAAAGCTTCAGGTAAATATAAAATTTTATCCAAACCCAAAACATGTCCAAACATGTAAAAAGATTTATATCCTATGGCTTAAGCTTCAATAGTTGAGCCATTGTCAATCCGGACTCTAATATCTTGAGAACGCAAGTCGCTTGTTTGCTAGTTCTGCATATCATTAGAAATGTGAGAATCGGCACTAGTATTTAAAACCCAAGCTGTAGATGAACTATGAGTATCATCGAATCTAAATAACAAGATATGGACATACCTTAGAAGGTGTATCCTTCTTGTCCTTCAGAGAAGCAAGATACTCTAGCGGTTCCTTTTCCGGTGCCCATCCTTTTGGCGGTGGAAACACTTTCCTTGCCTCCATCGCCTTTAGTCTTCCTTTTCGCTTAGCTATTTTCTTGGAAGGACCAGGAATCTGAGGTTTCTTTTTCTTATTGCCCTTCTTCTTGTTGGACTTTCCAGCAGAAGAAGATGCAACCAAAGCTACCTCTTTTCCTTTATTGCCTGGCATATTCTTTTGGGCAATAACCAGCATATTGAGTAAACCAGCTAAGGTGCATTCCTGTTTAGTCATATGAAATTTGTCACAAAATTCCCAAAAGACTCAAGAAGGGACTGAAGGATCAAATCCGTCTGTAGTTGGAAATCCATGTTGAAGTCAAGTTGTTCCAACTGCTCAATCAGTCGAATCATCTTGTGGACATGATCCCCAACATTCTGTCCCTCAGACATCCTCATGCGGAATAGCTGCCTAGATATCTCATACCTAGCATTTCTGCTATGCTCACCATACAACTCTTGTAGGTGAAGGAGGATCTCTCTTGCACTCTGTATGTTTCCATACTGCTTCTGTAACTCATTACTCATGGAAGCAAGCATGTAACACTTAGCTCTCATATTATGCTCCTTCCACTTGTCCAAAGTTTCATGTTCGTCTTGTGTGGCCTCTGGAGGTAAAGGACCAGGAACATTTGAGTCTAGAACATATCCTATATGTTCAAGGTTCAGGACAAGTTTCAAATTTTTTAGCCAATCATAGAGATTAGGTCCTATCAACCTATTGCGATTAAGTATTCTTGCAAGAATATATGGTGGTGGTTGTTCTGTGCTCATTATTATCAGAAAATTAACTGCAGAAAATAACCAGATTAATTAGTAAATGTATCATGTAATTAACCAAAATGATTATGGTCTTTTAATCAAATTGGTCCTCCCACTAACTTAGCGAATTCTGCACTTCCAAAGTAGAAAACGGAAATCCTAGTTGGATGGATTTCTAGTGGGTGATTGAATTCTTATAATTCTATTGATCATCCTCAGGTACATCCGTTATTGGAATTACAATAAACTATAAGTGAGCAACTCCTTGCCCATCACATCTCATGTGAGGTTCAATCCTTTACCTAGCCCCTAATGCTCAAAATCTCAGGTACATCCATTATTGACTTATCTTGCATTAGTTAAGTTGATCCCATTGAGCCAGTAATTATGCAAATAATTTTAATATCCTCAGGTACATCTAATATTGGCCACTAAACCATTTACATATTTACAACATCTCATGCTTAACAATTATTCTTAAGAAAATCTCTTAAATTAATTGCATCTTATGCAACTATTTAAAATTTCTTAAAATAATTGCCCCAATGGAGGGCCTATGTTATAATTACTTTAATTATAGCATTTCCAACTTAATCATTTGTTTGGAAGATTTTATGGTCATTCTAATTACTATTAAGGTCTCACTTTGCACATTATCCAATTAGCATGCATATATCATATAATAGCATACATTCCCATACATCTCATGCATTCATGGATAAGCAATAAATATGGTATGATCATGGACTTTCTAAGGGATTCAATTCTGAGCCACCAAGAATTGAATCAGGGCATTCCTAGGTGCATTTCATTCATTCATTCATTTTACAAGAGTTACTGAAGGAGTACATAATCAACACTTGATCTTGAATTCCTCCCACTGGTCCCACCAATGCTCTTGACCTCCTTGAACTTCTTGCAATCCAATATTACATAGTAATCCTTGGCATACCAAGGCGAATTTACAAGAACTTAAATAAATGAAATTACAACCCAAAAATTATTACAAACTTAATAATACATGCCCAAAATAAATTAAAATAAATTAATTAATTTACAATCCCAAAGAAACATAAAAGAAATAAATCCAATCACATTGGTCTTTTATAGTCCATGATCATCCATCATGCATATCACTATTTAACAATTAAATAAAACATACATACTTAAATTAAATTGAATATCTCATATTCAACTTAAAAATATGATTCAAATAAATTTAAAAATTCAGATTTGAATCTCATTCAAACAAATTTAAAAATTCATATTTGAATCACATTCAAACAACTTTAAAAATTCAGATTTGAATCACATTCAAACATTTTTTAAAAAATCAGATTTGAATCACATTCAAACATTTTTTAAAAAATCAGATCTGAATTTTATTCAATCAATTTTAAAAAATCAGATTTAAATATGATTCAAACAACTTTAAAAATTCAGATTTGAATCACATTCAAACAACTTTTAAAATTCAGATTTGAATCACATTCAAACAATTTTTAAAATTCTGATTTGAATCATAATTTAATTGTGTGATTAAAAATCCTAATTAAACATTTTAATTAGTCATATGATGAACCTTTCATCATGCAACAATTGCAGAATTTAATAACAACCATGCGCACCATGATCTTCCCAAGCCATGCGCACCATGTTGGAGTTCATCAAGCATGCCGCCACACCTCTTGATCCAACCAGCAATGGATCAATCATCTCATGATCAAATCACACAATTAAATCATGTAATCAACAATCTAAATGACAAATATAGTGGCCCTGATACCAATTGAAGGAATTGAAGCGTGAAAAACACAAGTTTATACAATTGAATTCAAAAATTTTCACCTAGGGTCACATGCATCATGCAAGATTTATTTTTATCTATTTGATTTCAATGATAAAAAACATATTAAAACTCTTTTAATATATTTTTGGATCTGTATTTGCCATTTAAGATTTTAAAATTAATCAGATTAATTTCAGAACCCTAGATTAAATCAAGAACGATTACACTAACCTCTTGATGCACTGCAGCGTGTCTGCGCCTTTGATATTCGTCTTCAGGACACCAGATGTTGTCCCTCTAGCTTGTCCACACCAAGAACACCTATGGCAGCCCTTGAAAAGCTTCTAAAGCTTTTTCTATTGATTAGAAATTCAAGTTCTGCCTTTTAAGAGATTAGAGATGTAAACAGGACACTAGAAACAATTTCTAGCGTTCTTAATTCAAGAGATTGATGGCTAATCTCTTTGAATTGATGAGAGATGAAGAAGAATAGATGAAAAGCCTCAAAGTGGCATGACAAAGGAGAGGAGTGGCTGCTGGTTGCTTTTTCTTTTCATAACAACACTTAAATAGCTAGGTTAACACATTAAACCCTTGCCACAAGTCACCCTTTGATTAGCTCTAGGTTTAAGTGACCCAATCACATTGTGCCAAGTGTCAAACCTATATTTAATCTTGATTTTAATCATCTTACATGATTAAAAAACATTTGGCAAGCTTATGTGTAATCCCATGTGTCACCATCTCATGGTGCCACGTGTCACACTGTGAAATGACCAAAATGCCCCTGTGTCTTAATTTTGAGTTCTTAACCCAAAATAATTATTTCTCTTCTTCTAATTAATTTATATCAAATATAAATTAATTAATTAATCTCTATTAATTAATTTCTCATTAATTAAATTTATATTTAAACACTTTAAATATAAATTTAACTTATACTATACATCCAATAATCTAGATTTGGTTTCAAGTCATGCTAGGGACTTTGCAATTTAATTGCAAACCAAACCTATTTAATTAATCAATTAAACTCTTTAATTAATTAATTAAATCATATTTAAATAGGTGATAACTTGTGTATGTGTGTGACTTACTAGGCTCATCACTAATTGGTAATGAGACATGATATCAACTCTTAATATCATCAGAACTCTTTCTTACCATAAATGATTTCTCTAAATCATTTTATGAACCTCATAGACCATGGTTAACACCTAGCATAGCATGCCATGGCCATCCAATTAGTAATAAGGATTACCTTAAATGAACCTATAATCATATGTTACCATGCACTAGAATCTCTCTGTTACAAAATCCCAACTCAAGCTGGAGTCATGGTTTATGTCAAACTCTATTTGCTATGAATATTATGTTCTCTTTTAATTCCAGTTCTTGATTAAAAAGATTTTTCTCATCAGAAACTCTTTTCTGAATAAATCTATCTGTCCAGGAACTTGAAACATCAAAAACAATTAAATGAACATAGGATTTTATCTCTATTTACTTAGAGGAACAGATTCCATCTTGATCAACACCTACCTCCATATATAACTAGTATGAGCCAACACATGCCCATATACCCATACACAGTATAAGTATGAAAGTAGTATCAAACTCAAACTACCTATATACAAGATAACTGTGCTATCTCAGGTCTAAAGATTATATGCACTGATATGATTTATGACAAAACATTGACAAGAGTAAACTCCATGTGCTTGTCATAAGTGTCACTGGTTCGGCCTACTTATCATTTATAAGTGCCTATCATGTTTGTTATATGGCATGAGACTCACCATTCCATCTTATTTATATCTCATATAAATAACTTGGGAACAAACATGAATACAATCTTTCTGGATAAGTCATGTCCTTATTATGAAGTATCCACGATTGTGAACCTATTTATGATACTTTGTGCTAGAAATATTGTCACTCATATTCTTAACAACTTAAGAATAATATTTCTAACAAAATATCAATGGACCTTTTCTATTACACATAAATATATTATGTAAACGGAAAAGTGGAAATGCCTTTTATTAATAAAAATATGTACAAGATACATACTAAATGATATGCTCTAGGGCATACTACTAACAATAACAACAATAAAAGTAATTGCTACTAGTAATATATACAAAAGATATGATAATCATTATTGTTATTATAAATTTTTGGCAACAATAATAATATTTTTTTTAGCAACCACAAATTTATTGTAAAACACCTAGAAATCATAATTTTATAATAACAAGATATACTAATTCATATATTACTGTTATAGATTTATTATAACAAATTTTATACTTTTAGGCTTTGTTTATTTCATGGAAAAAAGTATTTTCCTAAAAAATATTTTTTGTATTTTTTAGCTTTTAAGGTATTCAAGAAAAATAGTTAATGGAAAATATTTTTCTAGTCAAAGGAAAAAATTAAGTCATTTTTAAGGAAATGACTTCCTTTTTTTCAAAAGAGAAAGTCATTTTTTATTTTCTAAATTTTGATAATTTTTAGCAAAATATGAAAATATTTATACATACATAAAATAAACATATATCATTAATTGCATATTGCAATTAAATAACGGAATATATTTTCACTAAAAATAATTTTTAGAAAATATTTTTCATAGAAAATATTTTTCATATATAAGTTATTTTTCATGAAACAAACAGAATCTTAGTAATAATTTTTTTCATAAGCTATAAGGTAATTTTATTAAAATAAAAATTTTTGCTGCTAAATTTAACATCTCTTGTAATGTCTAGTCAATTATGTAATTTTTTTTAAATGTTTTGTGAGTTTTTCATTAAAAAATGCAAATTATCCATTTTATTAAATAAATTATTTGAAAAAAATTATATAATTCAATACAATGATTTATATAAATGAAGGAAATTTTGCTTATTTCAATAAAAAATTTGGTAACTTAAACGATTAATTATATAAATATTCTTTAAATCATATAACTTTTTGCATTGAGGAGAGAGAGAGAGAAACAAAATTGCAAAAAGATAAGGGGGAGGGAGAAATGATAAATTTTATGACGAATGTGTGATGGTTTTGAGGTCATAATATTTTTTTAAATGTCTTTAACAAGATAATTTAGATAAAAAAAAAACTAATTAATTAACAAAAATAAATATATAAAGGTTGACTCATCAGAATTACTAATTACAAGGATTTACCCATTAATTATAATAAATTACAATAATTAAATAATAATTTATTCTAAATAAAAATAATTGAGTATTATAACCTGCCTTGTCATTTTTTGTCCTTGAGGCATACGATTATTGTGCAAATTTTTTTTTTAAATAAAATATAGACCTGTCGTTTAACAGAGACAGAATACAAATTAGATGTATAAAATTTCTTATTACTATAATTCTATATAAGAAAATTTAAGATAAACTACTTATAATAAATTTCAAATTGAAAGATTTTATTGTATTAACAGATCATTTGAGTTGACTATTTATAAAGAAGTATATTATATTCAGTGATAATTTACTACTATTCAATTATATAATTTTTCTACAAGTCTAATTTAGAAATCATCAAAATAAAGTAGTTATTTTTTATGAAATTTTATTTTGAATTATAATAAAAAAACTTAATTAAATAAAAATTTAAGTGCAAATAAAATTAAGAATTTAAAATTTATATAAATTTTAAAATTAATTTAAATAATAAAATTTAAAATAAATTAATTTTTAATAATCAATTAAATTTTATCTTTTTATTGTAATGGTAATAAATCACTATAAATAAATAATTTTGGCAAAGTCAACATTCTCCTTGATAGATATATTTCACCCTTAGGGGGCCATAAATATTGGGGCAGGGGCCACCATATTAAATAATAAAATTTTGAAATTTTTGGAGGCCGTGCCGCCGCCGTTCACCATAAGGATTCGTGTACGATTACATGTCTTATTATTATTATTATTATTATTATTATTGTTATTATTGTTTACATATGATTACATATTTCTTATTTACACAGGAAAAACAACTTATTTTAATAAAACATTACATAAAGTCACTACAATTAAAAAATTAGAATTAGTTGTAAAAATTTTACAATGACATTAATTTTATTATTATAAAATTAATGTATAGTAATAATATTAATATTTATTATTATTGGTATATGAAAAATAACAATAATTAAAAAATTATATTAAATGAATTAATATATAATTTACTCAATACTCTCTCTAAATTTAACACAATATCAAAGTCTTATTTTTAATTATAAGTTTCAACTATCTATAAGATTATTTAAATTGAGCTCGTATTAAATTAATAATAACTAATTATTAAATGACAACCATATAATTATACTTGAGAGGGAAGTGTTGTGAATCTTTATCCCTGATTAAAGATTAGCCATCTTTATCCCACATTAAAGATTAGCCTTGACTCATGAGAGAAAGGTCGTTGTAAATCTTTATCCCACATTAAGGCGATTGTGAATCTTTATCCCTCTCATTAAAGGTTAGCCATCTTTATCCCACATTAAAAATTAGCCATGACTAATGAGAGAAAGGCCGTTGTGAATCTTTATCCCACATTAAAGATTAACCATGACTCGTGAGAGAAAGGCCGTTGTGAATCTTTGAAAGAAAGGCCGTTGTGAATCTTTATCCCACATTAAAGATTAGCCTTGACTTATGAGAGAAAGGTCGTTGTAAATCTTTATCCCACATTAAGGCAGTTGTGAATCTTTATCCCTCTCATTAAAGGTTAGCCATCTTTATCCCACATTAAAAATTAACCATGACTCATGAGAGAAAGGCCGTTGTGAATCTTTATCCCACATTAAAGATTAACCATGACTCATGAAAGAAAGGCCGTTGTGAATCTTTATCCGACATTAAAGATTAGCCATCTTTATCCGACATTAAACATTAGCCATGACTTATGAGAGAAAGGCCGTTATGAATCTTTCTCCCTCATTAAAGATTAGCAGTCTTAATCCCACATTAAAGATTAGCCATGACTTATGAGAGAAAAGTCATGACTCGCGAGAGAAAGGCCAAGGCTCTGGTTGTATATCTACTTTATGGGCCATTCCCAATTAAATCAAGTCTGCAACCAAACTTTTTGGATTTATCCAAAAAATTTTTGGATTTAACAGCATTTAAACAGCAGCATTGTAATTTTTTTTTTAAATTAAAAAAAGACCTAGCAGCGTTGTAGAATTAGCCATGACTCATGAGAGAAAGGCCGAGGCTGTGGTTGGTATATCTACTTTACAGGCCATTCCCAATTAAATCAAGTCTGTAACCAAACTTTTTGTCTTTTTCCACAATTCCACATTATAAATTTTCACTTTATTCTGTCATTTTATCTAGTCAGATATTATAAATTATTTATAAAATTATTATGACAAATTATACCTAATTTATTAAATAGCAAATTTCTCTCATTCATTGTTGTAAAATATTCATTTTATTCATGTTAAATTATACATCCAGATAAATACGATTTAAGGAAAAGAAAGAATTACTTATTTTTGAAATTTTTATATAATACCCTCAGGAAAAATAATTGAATAAAAATTAAAAAAACAACACAAATAAAAAAATATTTATACACCTTTAAATAATTCTATCTTTTTATTTCACGTGCTTTTAAGAAAATGACATTTTTAAAAGTATATAATTATACTTTGTGACAAAAGTTGTTAATTTGAGCTGGGGTAAATTTCAATAATTATCACTGAACTAATATGGTTGTAACACTACAGTCCTTAAACTTTAAAACGTAATATAAAACCCCCTAAACTTTCAAATTTTGCATAGTAAAATCCCTCTAACTTTCAATTACTGATTTTTTAGTTAAAAATTGATGTGAACAGCTCCCGCATGGCTCTTAGTCAACATTTCTCTCTCCTCTCTTATTCAAATTGTAAAATTATTCTCTCTGCACCTGAAAAATAATTCTGTTTACAGTGAGAAAAAAGATTCAATTTACACATAACTTGAGAGAGAAAAGAGAAATATTGACTAAGCTCCACGCTAGAACTGTTTAGGTCAGCGTCTAACTGAAAAACCGACAATTAGAGGTTAGAGGGATTTTACTGTGTAAAATTTAAAAGTTGAAGGGGTTTTATGTTACATTTTTAAGTTGAAGGACTATAATGTTATACTAGATAAGTTCAGGGACGGTTGTTAAAATTTATCCATTTGAGCTGTGAAAAAAACTTTTTTGCTAGTGATTTTTTTTAAATAAACACTATTTTTATGAATAGTTTTAGATTTATATTAGATTTGTAAATAATTTTTTATAATTTTTTTAATAATTAATCTTTAAATATTATCTTTTCTTAGTTTATTTAAAAGGAAAGAAAAAGAGAAAAGGGGAAAAAAAAAAAAAAAAGATAAGATAAGAAGGTGAGAATACATAATGTAAAATTGTGGAAAAAAAATGTGGGTTCACAATTGATAAGGTTCAAAAGTAGACATAGCAACCACCTTTTCTCATGGATAATTCTACAATGACTAGCTTAAAACCAACAGATTTTGGTTCAAAGCTGTAAATTGTTGAACTAATGCTAAAATGACAAGTTAAAATAAAAAATTAAAATGAGAGTAAAGGCAAAAAATACTTGAAACCGGTTGACACACCTTCGGTTTCCAAAAAATTGGAAAAAGGGAAAAAAATAAAAAATCACAAGTTGAAGTGTGTAGGCCAAAATGATCATTTTTCCATTGAAAAGAGAATTTCTTCATACCATTAAAATCTGAGATCAAAATATCTAACCATCCAACTCTATGCTAAGAAGAAACAAGATAAAAGCACGGAATTTATTTTATTTTTCTAAAAACTATATTATTATTATTAATAATTCATTAATCATGTTGCTTAGAAATTTTTGTGACAATTAAATTAACAACTTTTTATTAAAAAGTATAATTATACTGACGTTTTTAAGAACAAATATTATTATTTGTATTTTATTTTATATATTTTTAAAAATATCATTAAGAATAATGTTTTTAAAAATATATAATTGTATTTTTTGACAAAATGTTATTGATTTGATGTGCAAAAAAATCGCCTTTTAAGAATAAATATTATTTTTATAAATAGTTTTAGGTCGATATTATACTTGTAAATGTATATTTTTTTTTTTTTTTTTTACAATGAGTCTAAAAAGCAACATATACCAACAGGATTACAAGTACTCGTTAGTCTTCCTTCTCATTTTAAATTTTTTGTACACTTGGCATCAGTCCAACAAATTACGGCATTGAACTGCGTAGAAACTAGCTGTGTTGTAGAATTAACCATGAGAGAAAGGCCATGGCTGTGGCTGCCATATATATCTACTTTTTAATCATTTCCCACTTAAATCAAGTCTTAAGCCACATTCCCTTTTCCACATTATATATTCTCATTTTCTTATCTTGTGTTATCTTATCTAGGCAGCTACACCCCCAAATGGAAACTTGCACATACATTAATGCCAACTTACGGGAAGCGGCAGAAAAAGGCAAACTTGATCCATTCGAAAATGATCGACCACCTCTTGATAGCCTACTTTCCCCAAATGAAAACACAATATTGCATATCTACCTTAGCACTCCAAGTAGAAGACCTCCCCAGTTTATAGAGGAGATACTTAGAATTTATCCAACACTGTTATTGGAGGTCAATGTCCACGGTGTTATTGGAGGTCAACACTGTACTGTAAAATTTTCCTTTCAACTTATTAGGAATCTTGCGATCACATAAAACTCTTGTGGCACATCTCCACTTCAACCATCCAGCTTTAATCCTATAACTAACATCCCCCATCTACTTGAAGGACTGAGCCAAGATATTTAAAGTGATTGCTTTGGGACAGTATCACTCCATCCAAACTAACTCATTCCCTATCACTAGTTTGGCCTTCACTGAACTTGCAATGCATGTATTCTGTTTTCGTTCTATTTAACTTAAAGCCCTTTGACTCTAGAGTACTTCTCCAAAGCTCTAGCTTTCTATTGACCCCTTCTTGCGTCTCATCAATCAGAACTATATCATCCTCAAACATTATGCACTAAGAGATACTCTCTTGTATATGTTTCGTTAATTCATCTAAAACTAATGTAAAAAGGTAAGGGTTTACAGCTGAATCTTGGTGTAATCCAACTGAGATAAGAAAATCTCTTGTGTCCCCTCCCATTGTGCGCACAATAGTAGTTGCTCCTTCATACATGTCTTTCAACACTTGTATGTACCTAATAGATATCCCCTTTTGTTCTAACACTCTCCATAAGACAACTCTTGGAACACTATCATAAGCCTTCTCCAAATTGATAAAAATCATATATAAATTTTTGCTTACATCTCTATATTTCTCCATCAAGCTTCTAATGAGAAATATAGCCTCCATAGTTGAACGACAAGGCATGAAACCAAATTGATTGGGAGAGATAGAAGTGTCATGACATAGTCGATGTTCTACAACTCTCTCCCACAACTTCATAGTATGGCTCATGAGTTTAATTCCCCTATAGTTTGAGCAACTCTGTATGTCTCTCTTATTTTTAAAAATAGTTACTAAAATACTCCTCCTCCATTCATCAGGCATTTTCTTTGAATTTAGAATCATATTACATAATTTAGTTAACCATGCCACTCCCATATCTCCCAAATATTTTCATACTTCAATTGGTATTCCATCGGGTCTATAGGTTTTACCCACTTTCATTCTCTTAAGTGCTTTCTTTACTTCTAAAGATCTAATCCTTCTAGTATAATTTACATTCTTTTCTATTGCTCTGTAGTCTATATTCACTCTATTACCATTTTAACTATTATTAAAGAGATCATCAAAATAATTTCTCCATCTTTCTTTAATATTCTCATCTTTCACAAACGCTTTTTCTTCTTTCTCCTTAATGCACCTAACTTAATTGAGATCTTGACATTTCTTTGCTCTCTTCCTTGCTAATCTATAAATATCTTTCTCCCCTTCTTTAGTTCCAAGTTTTTCATATAACTTTTTAAAAGTCTGTGCTCTTACTTGACTAACTGCCTTTTTTGCTTCTTTCTTTGCTATCTTGTACTATTCATGTGCCTCATTATTATCACACTTAGGTAATTTCTTATACCATTCTCTCTTTCTCTTCACTGCCTTTTGTACTTCCTCATTCCACCATCATCTCTCTTTTGAGGGTGGTCCATGTCCTCTAGATTCTCCAAGTACTTTTCTAGCTACTTCTCTAATCTTTGATGCCATCTGTATCCATATACCATTGGCCTCCATATCTAGCTTCCATGCTTCGGACTCGAGAAGCTCATTTTTGAACTTCACTTACTTTACTCCTTTGAACTCCCACCACTTTGTTCGAGCTACACTATTTCTTCTAACCTTACTTGAATTGTTCATAAACTTGACATCCAAGACCACTAACCGATGTTGACTTGTTAAAGCCTCCCCCGGAATGACCTTACAATCCTTGTATAGAGCTCTATTTGTCTTCCTGGTTAAGAGGAAGTCAATTTGGCTTCTATGTTGCCCACTTTTGAAAGTCACTAAATGTGACTCTCTTTTTATAAAGTAGGTATTTGCTAGTATTAGGTCGTATGCCATAGCAAAATCCAAAATGTTTTTTCCCTCCTCATTTCGGTTGCCAAATTCAAAACCTCCATGAACATTCTCATAACCTTGTCTATCACTTCCTACATGTCCATTTAAATCTCCACCGATGAAAACATTCTCTTTATTCGGTATGCTTTGCATTAGATCATCCATATCTTCCCAAAACCTTTGTTTACTCTCACTATCTAGTCCTATTTGTGGGGCATAAGTACTAACTATATTTATTATTTCTTCTTCTACTACTAGCTTTACTAGTATAATTTTATCTTCTACTCTTTTTCACAGCTATTATAACGTCTTTCATTATCCTGTCTATGATTATGCCCACACCGTTCTTATTTATCTCCTTTCCGGTAAACTACAGTTTATACCCTGAATTACCCACTTCCTTACTTTTCTCTCCTACTCATTTAGTCTCCTGAATGCAAGCAATATTCATTCTTCTCGTTTCCAAGGTATCCACAAGCTCTATTAATTTTCTTGTAAGTGATCCAATATTCCAAGTACCAACCCTGATTCTTCTCTTATCATGTTCCTTCCTAATTGATCTCCTTCTATGATATTTTCTATTATTCTCTATACCTATCTGGTGTTCTATTCCACTATCTGTTATACTATCTGTCCTATGGACTAACTTCTTTATCCACACTCGTCCATGATGTGAGAACCCTTGCTCATTTAATAGTACACTCGGGCATCAGCATAATGCGTCGTTTTCAGTGAACGCCCTACACTCTTGCATATTTCTCACTACACCAAGGCTCCGATGTAGTGCATTGTAAGTAGAGGATGCCCCAACGTTTATATCATTTGAATTCATATCATAAGATGTGACGAAGTTTTTACGCTGGTTGTCACCTACCGCAACCCTTCTCCTTTATCCGGGTTTAGGACTGGCTAAGCGCAAACTACTTAGGCGGAGTTATAGTAATAATATTAATAATTATTATTATTATTGATATATAAAAAATGACAATAATTAAAAAATCATATTAAATGAATTAATATATAATTTGCTTAATACTCTCTCTAATCAGCTGTCCATAAGATTATATAAATTGTGCTCGTATTAAATTAATAATAACTAATTATTAAATGACAACCATATAATTATACTTGATAGGGAAGTGTTGTGATTCTCCATCCCATATTAAAGACTAGCCATCTTATCCCATATTAAAGATTAGCCATGACTCATGAAAGAAAGGCCTTTGTGAATCTTTATCCCATATTAAAGATTACCCATCTTTATCTCACATTAAATATTAGCCCTGACTCATGAGAGAAAGGCTATGACTCGGGAGAGAAAAGCCAAGGTTCTGGTTGGTATATCTACTTTATGGCCATTCCCAATTAAATCAAGTCTGCAACCACACTTTTTAGTCTTTTTCCACAGTTTCACATTATAAATTTCATTTTCTTCTGTCATTTTATCTAGTCAGATATTATAATTATTTATAAAATTATTATGAGAAATTATATCTAATTTATTAAATAGCAAATTTCTTTCATTGATTGTTGTAAAATATTCATTTTATTCATGTTAAATTATACATCCAGATAAATATGATTTACATAAGGAAAAGAAAGAATTACTCATTTTAATAGATAATTACATAATTTAATAAATTATGTAATTTTTCATTCAGTCATATAATTATATCATTAAAATATGCAAATTATCTATTTTCTTATATAAATTGTTTCTAGCTAGAAAAGTGTATTTACACAAGGGAAGGGAAAAACTACTTATTTTAATAAAGCATTACATAAGATTACTATAATAAATATTAGAATTAGCGGTATTTTACAGTCGCTTTTATAAAATTAACATATAGTAATAATATAAGCAATTATTATTAATTGCACATAAAAAAGATATAATAATCATTATTGTTACCATTAATAAATTTTTAACCGCAATAATAACTTTTTTTTACAGCAATAATAAGTTTATTGTAAAATACCTATGACCATAATTTTATAATAATAAGATACATTAATTGATGTATTGCTGTTACAAACATATCACAACAAATTTTATACTTTTAGCAATAAAATTTTTGCTGTTAAATTTAACATTTATTGTAGTGGGTAGTTAATTATGCAATTTTTTTAAAATGGTTTGTAATTTTTTCATTAAAATGTGTAAATTATCCATTTTCTTAAATAAATTTTTTCCAAAATAATTATATTACTCAATACACTGATTTATATAAAGGAAGGAAATTTTGCTTATTTCACTAAAAAATCACGTAAGTAAAACAATTAATTATATAAATTTTCTTTAAATCATATAATTTTTTACGTTGAGGAGAGAGAGAAGCAAAATTGCAAAAAGATAAGAGGGAGGGAGAAATGATAAATGTTATGAATCTGTGATGGTTATAAGGTAATAATATTTTTTTTAATGTCTTTAACAAGATAATTTAGATAGAAAAAAAACTAATTAATTAACAAAATAAATATATAAAGATTTACTCATCAGAATTACTAATTACAAGGATTTACTCATTAATTATAATAAATTACAATAATTAAATAATAATTTATTGTAAATAAAATTAATTGAGTATTATAACCTGCCTTGTCATTTTTTGACCTTGAGGCATACAATTATTGTGCAATTTAAAAAATAAAAAATAAAATATAGACCTTTCATTTAATGGAGACCAAATGCAAATGTAAAGTACAAAATTTCATATTATTATAATTTTATATAAAAAATTTAAAATAAACTACTTACAATAAATTTCAAATTGAAAGATCTGATCGTATTGACAGATCATTTGAGTTAACTATTTATTGAGAAGCACACTCTATTTGGTGGTAATCTACCATTATTTAGTTATATAATTTTCTATAAGTCCGATCTGAAAACCATCAAAATTTTATTATAGTTATTTTTTGTAAAATTTTATTTTGAATTATAATAAAAAACTTAATTAAATAAAAATTTAAGTACAAATAAAATTAAAAATTTTAAATTTATATAAATTTTAAAATTAATTTAAATAATAAAATTTAAAATAAATTAATTTTTAATAATGAATTAAATTTTATCTTTTACTGCAATGATAATAAATCATTATGAATAATTTTGGCAAAGTCAATACTCTCGATAGATATATTTCACACTTTAGGGGGCCATAAATATTGGGCCAGGGGCCACCATATTAAATAATAAAATTTTGAAATTTTAGGGGTCTTGGCGCCCCGTCGATTCGTGTCTGATTATGTCTTATTTATACCCAAAAAAAAAAAAAAAATCAAACTACTTTTTTTAATAAAGCATTACATAAAGTCACTACAATAAAAAGTTAGAGTTAAAAGTAAAAACTTTTCAATGATATTAATTTTGTTATTATAAAATTAATGTATAGTAATAATATTAATAATTATTATTATTGATATATAAAAAAATAACTATAATTAAAAAATTATATTAAATAAATTAATATATAATTTACTCAATACTCTTTTTAATTTTAACATAATATTAAAATCTTATTTTTAATTATAAGTTTCAACTTTTCATAAAATTATATAAATTGAGTTTATATTAAATTAATAATAACTAATTATTAAATTATAACCATATAATAATTTACTCAATACTCTTTTTAATTTTAACATAATATTAAAATCTTATTTTTAATTATAAGTTTCAACTTTTCATAAAATTATATAAATTGAGTTTATATTAAATTAATAATAACTAATTATTAAATTATAACCATATAACTATACTTGAGCAGGAACAGGAAGTGTTATGAATCTTCATCCCGGATTAAGGATTAAAGGCCGCTGTGAATCTTTATCCCACATTAAAAATTAACCATGACTCGTGAGTGAAAGGCCATTGTGAATCATTATCCCACGTTAAAGATTAGTCATGACTCACGAGAGAAAGGCCAAAGTTGTGGTTGCTATATCTATTTTCTGGGCCATTCCCAATTAAATCAAGTCTACAACCACATCTTTTTGTCTTTTTCTATAATTCCACATTATAAATTTTCACTTTCTTTCATCTAGTTAGACATGCTGATTATTATATACACCATCATTTAATTTTATAAATATTTTATTATTTAATTTTAAAAAAAATTATAAAAAATTTAAAAAATTTTATAAAGTTTAAATTGTAGTCTTTAAATTAATTTTTAAAAATAAAAAAATTATTATCTTAAAAAAATTAAACTCAATATTAAAAATTTAATAAATTTTAAATAAATTTTTATAACATTTAATATAATAAAATATTATAATTTTTATATAAAATAATTATGTAAAAATTTAGAGCTTTGCAATAGTACTTTTTAGTAGTAATTAATTTTTATTTGTAATTTATTATTTTATTCAAATTTTATTTTTTCTATTTCTAAATGATTTTATACTGAATACCATTTATTTTTTTTTTGCCTTGACTTAGAAACAGGAAAAAAAAAATCTATATTTAAATGTAATTTATGTTTAAAAATTTCTTTATTATTAAAAATTAAAAAAGTTAAATTCTAATTCGAAACTGACTAATCTCTTCCTCTCATTCAAAGCAGAATTATTTTATTTTTATTTTTTTAATTAGAAACGAAATTTTTTCCATTTCTATTTTAAAACAGGCAAATTTTTTCATTTTATTGTCATCATTAATACCACATTAGAAATAAAATTTTTCCACTCCTAATTCAATTTTTAAAATATTCTATTTCTAATTTTTTTTTAGGTGGGAGATGTGTGATGCGCATATATTAATTCAGTGACATATGCAATTTGTTCTCCATATGATTTTATAGAGTCTGAGTTTAACAATTTTTTCCTATTTCAAAATTAAAAAAAAAAATAAAATCTGACCCATAGAGATAAAAGAAAACCACTACTACTTGCTTCAGATATCATCAGTAACATCATTGCATAGATTAATAGGAACATTAAAAAAAAAAAATGAAAATTGTTACCACTACTTGCTTCAGATATCAGTCGATAAACCACTCCTGAGCCTTAAAGGTGGCCATTGTTCTCTTGGACGGGAAATAGAAGAGGAAGAATGGAAAGAATCAATAGAATTTTATTTCAAGAAATCGAAGAAGCAAGGGAATAGGGAATTTAACCTTCCTATTAGGTCTTTGTTAATTTTTCTTTATATATATATATATATATATATATATATATATATATATATATATATATATATATATATATATACACACACACACACGCACTAAAATCAAAGTACATCTACCAGATAATTATTTATTAGAATTAATTACTCTATTAATTTAATATATATATTTATTTCAAAAATATATAAAATTTGTACCATAAAATTTTAATATTCCAAATTAAAATTTCAACTAAAAATTTTAAGAATTTTTTAAAAAAGTATTATATATTAAAATTTAATAAATTTATTTTTAATAGTTATTCATAAAATATGTTAACCTACTAATTATAATAATACATTATAATTATCATTTAAAAAATGATAATTTTATAATATATAATTAACTTATATTTAATAAAATACTGATTAAATTATAATTCCACTTTAAACTCTTAATTACCGTTTTAATAATCGAGGGGGTTTGAAAACATTGCTACGAACAATAATATCCACCAGCAAATATGGAAATTAAAAAGGCAACCTACACCAACCGGTTACAGTTTTCTTTTTTTTCTTTTTTTTTTTCCTCTTTATTGGCATTTTGGCATTAGTGCAACAAATTACGGCATTACTGCATTTAAATTAAATTAACCATGAGAGATAGGACAAGGCTCTGGTTGGTATATCTACTTTTTTTTTTTTTTAACTATTCCCAATTTAATCAAGTGCGAACCCACATTTTTTCCACAACTCCACATTATATATTCTCACCTGTGTCATCTTATCTAGGCAACTAAGCTAAAATGGCAAACTTAAATACTACTATCGAATACATTAGTGCCGATTTACACAATGCGGCAGCAGAAGGCAAGCTTGATCCATTCAAGGTTTATCAAGGTCATCTTGATAGCCTACTTACCCCTTACAAAAACACAATATTGCACGTCTACCTTAACACTCCAAGTGAAAGATCCCCCGAGTTTATAAAAGGGGTAGTTGGCATTCCATCAGGGCCGTCACTGTTATCGAAGGGCAATGACTACGGTGATACTCCGTTGCACATTGCAGCAAGGTACGGGCATGCTGATGCAGCAAAAGAACTAATCGAACAGGCAAAGGCTTCAACACACAATGAAATAGATTTAGAGGGCGGAGAAGGGCCAAGAGAGAGTGAAATGGCAGCAGTGAGGAAGATGTTAAGGATGACAAATAAAAATAAAGAAACGGCCTTGCATGAGGCTGCACGAAATAAAAAAAGTCTGGGTGTCGTCAAAGAAATATTGAGTTATGAAGCTCGTGATGAGTTTACATATTCTGCCAATGATTATGGGGAAACTCCGCTTTACCTAGCTGCTAAAAATGGATGCGAAGAGATAGTCTCCGAACTATTAAAAAATCTCAAGTCACTGCATTACGATGGCCCCAATGGTAGAACAGCTTTACATGCGGCAGCAATGCACAACCACATCGGTAAGTATGATATTCAAATGTGCTAAAGAATTATTTAATTTTATAAAAAAGTATAATATAATTTTAATTATAGAAAAATTATTGTTTTTCATTTAAAAAATTATTATTTTTTTTATAAAGAGCAAAACTAGAAAGCAAATTAAAGCTTCTACTATTTTTTCAAATCTTAGTTAAATTTAAAAAAATTGACACAATTAAACATAATTTTATTTTTTTAATTTTTTTAAAACTTTTATAGAAAACTACTATAATTTTCCATAAGTGAACATGCCCTTAAATTTTTCATATTTTGTCCTTTAAGCCTTCAATATTACTTTGTGTTTATTATTAAGTTTCCATACACTAATAATAATAATAATAATAATAATAATAATAATAATAATAACTTTAAACAGCAAGTTGTCTTTAATGTTAAAAGATAATAAAAATTTAATTTAAAAAAAGTTAATTAGCAAGAATTAATGATATTAAAATCTAATTATTGTTATGGAAAATTTAAAAATAAAGAGAAATAATTAATTACCAATTTATAATTAAAAAAAAAAACGTAATAATCAATAAAGGATTTTGATATTATAGTACTATGAATTTAATTTGGTCTTGTTTACTCTCTTCCAGAAATAACAGACGAGCTATTGCAGAAACAGAGTAACTTGGCAAAAGCAACAGATGAAAAAGGTTGGACTCCACTTCACTATGCTGCATATAAAGGTTATACTTCAGTGGTCCAAAGGCTGTTAGAGAAGGATAAATCTACTGCTTATATTGCCGATAAATATCAAAAGAGGACAGCTCTTCACATTGCAACCTGTCGAGGATTTCAAGACATAATGGAAGAGATCATTTCTAAATTTCCAGGTTGCTGCGAACTTATCGACATTAAAGGTTGGAATGTTCTTCACTATGCGGTGATTAGCAAAAGTAGTGAGGTATTGAAAGCAGCAATTCAACATTCATCGTTGATTTACCTTTTAAATGGGAAAGATATTAAAGGGAATACGCCTGTCCATCTATATAAGGCTTATCATCCTCGTTTGTCTTCTTTCATACGAAAAGGAGATACTGATATGTTCACCTATTGGACAGAACTGCACAATCAAATCCCTGCTAGATACATTTCCTCAAAGAAGGTCAGCCAACTAAAATCTATCTCATCGTAATACAGATATTATTTTTTTGGTTCTTCGTGGAGCAAAACATGATATGAACTAACTATACTTCTTTTTTCCCCCTCTGTTTCCTGTTTTCTTTTAATCACTACAATAGTGAGAACTTCACAATATTAATGAATGCGAGGAATCAAATCCAATACTCTATATACTCTGCACCCTTTAAAAAAAATTAAAAATTCTAAACTTGAGCCTTTTAATAATAATAACAATAATAATAAGCGAATTTATAAACGAATAATAATGCCTTATTAATCTTTTATGTTATTTATAATATTAAATAGAATTTTTATTTCACAAAAATATAATTAAGCTGCAAATTAAAAAAAATAAAAACATTGACAATAACCACAACAACTAACTCTTAGTCTCAAATTAGTTGGGTTGATTTTATAGATCATTTTTTGCCATTTGGCTCTGTTAGACACCAAGTCTATATCAATTTTCAAGGCATATAAGTACTTTAATACTGCTTCCCTCCATGTTTTTTTAGATCATCCCTTCCCCCTTCTCACTTCTTCCACTACTATTTATCACACTTCTGTATTAGGGCTTCGATTCTTTATATCATAAGAGATATTAGAGTTTTATGCTAACTGTCAACCTATTGCAACCCTCCTCCTTTATCTGAACTTTGACTAGCTATCTTTACTATTCTAAGCTCCCATAGGCAGAGTTTTTTTTTTTTTCTTAAGTAGTACTATTTTTAGTATATATATATATATATATATATATATATATATATATATATATATATATATAGATGGTTGTTGATTTTTTGTGTTGATTTGGGTTTTTTTTTATCTGTATTTTTTTTTATTTGAAATCCGGAGATTTATTCTTGATAAATTTCTGTTGAGGTTGGTTTTTTATCTGTAATGCATTTCTGTTTTATCTTTATTAGTGTTGAGTTGGGTTTTTTTTATCTGGTTTGGTTTGAAATCCTGAAGATTTATGCTTGATAAATGTCTATTCTGTTCTGTTTTGGTAATTGATAGACCGATTTGATTATCAATAGTTAGTTCGATTTTATTTGGTTAGTTCTTTACTTCAATTTATTTCGATTTTTTAAAAAATATATTTTAGTATTTTAATTTATTTAGTTCGTATCTATTCGGAATTGACCTGTTGCACACTCCTTGATTGAGAAGTTGTGAATTGAATAAAGAAATACATTATTAAATTTATATGTTTAAGAAAAAAATACAAAAAACATAATAACAATCTAATCACATACGAATTTCTAATTAATAAATTTGAAAATTTATCAATATTCCTATTTGTGATCAATAGACGTCCAATTATGTGATAATTACTGTATATTTCAATTGGTTTCAAACTCAAAATTCCCAAACAAGATTCAATTCCATTCTATTATAATATGGTCCATTATGTTAAATTTGCAGAATTATAAAGAAGATTTTTTGTTTTTAATTTATTTGAGTTGGAAGGAGTTTAAATTCAAAAATTTATAGTATTGGAGATGATCCAATACTATTGAGATACATCTTATTGCTAAGTAAAGAAATCTTTTAACTAATTATTATATTTTTCACATATTTTAAAGCAAATAATAATTAATCCAGAAAACTTTCTTTTAAGTTTTGAGAAAATATATTGAATCGAGTAATGCAAAAGTGGTATAAATGATTTGAGAAATAGTACAAAAGAAATGACATTTTATTTTGCTTCTAATTATTTTTCAAGGTAACTAATATTCTTAAAGTGTTGCAGAATGAAATTTTAGAATGGATGAAAGACCTTGGCACTGGACCATTGGGTGAAATTCAGAATGAACAGGGCACTGAATCATTGAGAGAAATTCAGAATGAAAAAGGCAATGAACCACTGGGGGAAGTCCAGAATGAAAAAGGCACTGAAGCATCGAAGGAAATCAAGAATGAAAAAGGCACTACACCACTGGGGAAAATACAAAGTGAAAAAGCCACTGGACCATATGAGGAAATTCATAATGGAAAAGAAGAAGATAGGAGAAAAAAAAATATGATAGGCCGATTTGAAGAAGCCAAAGACTCTCATTTGGTGGCTGCAGCACTTATAGCAACAGTATCCTTTGCCGCAGTGTTCACAATACCCGGTGGTTATATAAGTGATGAAAATAATTTAATGAAGGGAACTCCTATCTTAAGCAAAAGTCCGGCTTTTAAAGCATTTATCATATCAGATACCATAGCTATGATTTTATCTACTTGTTCCGTCTTTATCCACTTTATGTTGGTGATTTTGGGATATGTGGAAATATACTATTGGTTAATAAGATGTGCCATCAGTTGCCTCTTCTATGCAATGATAGCAATGGTGATTACATTTGTGACAGGCACTTGTGCAGTTCTATCAACTTCTATAGGGTTTGGCATTTCCGTCATCGGATTGGGCTTCTTCCTCTTGTTATTTTACTCCATCATAAGGGTGACAATTAATTTATTTGAAGATGATGATGATGATGATGACGACGACGACGACGACGGCGGCAACGATGGTGATATATTTACCAAACAACAAAGACAAAAAATAATAACTTTGTAAGTATATATATATATATATATATATATATATATATATATATATATATATATATTTAATTTCGTTATTTTTTTTCATGATTTTAACATTTTTTTTTTTATATTTACTATTGAAGCTCTTGGCTGACTGGCGGGATTTTCTGGTTGGGCTTCTTGGTCATTCTCCTTTATTGCCTTCTTCAAGATTTGATTGACAAGATCAAAGAGTGGCTGAAGAAGTCAGTCAACCTATAATTAGATCCCAGGAAAGGAGATACATGCTTGCTGTATCTTCGTGGCATGCAAATGTAAATGTTTGTTATGATGCGTGTATATATATATATATATATATATATATATATATATATATATATATATACACTTTAATTTGGTTATTATTTTTTTCATGATTTTAACAATTTTTTTTTTATATATATATTTATACTATTGAAGCTCTTGGCTGACTGGCGGGATTATCTGGTTGGGCTTCTTGGTCATTAGCCTTTATTTTTGGCTTCAAGATTTGATTGACAAGATCAAAGAGTGGCTGAAGAAGTAAGTCAACCTATAATTAAATCCCAGGAAAAGGAGATACATGCTTGTTTTATCTTCGTGGTATGTAAATGTAAATGTTTGCTATGATGTGTTATTGATTTAGTTTTGAGTTTTATTAGGCTAATTTATTGCCTAAAGGCGGATACTCATTAGCCTTATGGCATATGGGTGGCATGTAATGTCTTTTTATTTTACTTCATGCATATATTTACTAAGACCTTTTTTTCTTTTCACGTGCGTTATACATGCAAACACAATCTTATATAATTATATAAGTATATAAATATATTTAATTTATGACAATTATATTTTATATACGGATTTTATCCTTTAATGTAGCTGTAAACATATAAATATTTAAAACTTATAAAATGATATTATAATTTTTAAGAAGAAATTGTCAAAACTTATCTAAAGAGAAGGATCAAGAAAAATAAAGTTTTTTAGCTGTGAATTTTTATTGTCATTCAACAAACTTGAATTAAGGATATATTTGAATTTCCACCACCATTGATTATATTAACATGAGTTACTTATAAATTCTATATGGAAAATAGCAATCTAATTTTAAGAATTAGCAAAATATTAATATCATATAATACTAAAAAATTATCATTTAGTTTAATTTCAAAGTCTTATAAAAAAAATTAAATTTCAAAATCTTAGGTCTCTTGTGAGTTTCAACTGAAATAGAGGAGTTAGTAGCAATGTCATGAATGAATTTTGTAATGAAAATAAAATTTAATTTTATATAATATGGATTTTTTTTTCTTATCAATGAATTTTTATTTTATTTTTTCTGTAATTAACGTGTGTTGCTTGTTATTGTTCTCATCACACATACTTGTGAAATTTAATTTTTTATATATAACTTTCTATTAATTTTTTATATGTGATATAATATTATCATAATATTATAAATATGATATTTAATTATTTAATTAAAATATTAATTTTAATGTTATTTTAATTAATTGTATAGATAAAAAATTTAATTAATTTAAAATTATATATATTATATTTTTCATTGGATCACATTTTTATGAAAGTTTTGTGTTATATATAATAATAACATAACTGCTAACTTAAATTTAATATAATAAAAAATAAATATAATAATAAGTTTTAAAATATAAATAGGTGAAGATATTTAAAAATTAAAATAAATTAATAAAAAATGTAAGTTAGCCTATCGAATTAAATTTATTCAAACTTTGTTATTTTATTTTTTTTATAAATTTGATTTGCCTAATGAAGTTGTATAGTTAGATTAATGTGAAAGAAAATTATTTATAAAATTAAAAAATAAGATAATTTTTAAAATATATTTTATAATTTAGTGCATTATCATTATAAAATTATCAATTTCATTGTATTGATATCTTGAAGTTTTATATTATCATATTATTTAATACAAATAATTTTAAAATCTATTTAATTTATTTAAAAAGTTTTTTTTTTATTTTTTTTAAATTATAGATTATGTTATCTATGTTATAAGTACATTATAGATTAAAATATAAATATAAATTTAATCATGTATTTTTATTTAATTTATATTAATTATATAATTGCTACTCTCAAAATAGTTATTTTTTTTTTTTATTTTTATCTTTCTCTTATTTTTATTATTTTAAAAATCTAAAACATAACAACTTAAAATTAATATTGAGGGGATGATGCAATCATGAGAGCACCAAGTTTCAAGGAAATTCTTCAAGGAATGATTCAAGTAGAGATTAATAGGCTTGACATGCTCAAAGAGCTCAAATGGATAATTCTGGTTCAAGTGTGCATAAATGGAATTGATAAGCTTAGTATGCTTAAGGAACTCAATTCGATAATTTTGGTTCAATTATGTGTGATTAGAATTCAACATATACAAGGCCAAACATATTTGTCTTCCAAGTGCCAAGAAATGCCAAGAAATTCCTCTAAATCATTACAATCATTCAAGGGTGTAGAATACTTCACCCCTGGCCATTAGATGTACACACCTAGCTATGAGATAGCCATGGGAACCAAAGGAGGCGCACCATTACCCATGAGAAGCTTGGAGGGCGCACGCTTGGCCATGGGAATTCCTAGAAGATGCACCACCAGCCATGAGATGTGATTGGGAGCTCTTTTGGTCAGAAAATCTTGTGGTTAGGTGAGGGAGTTCAGCATAAGTGCACCAATGCTTGTGAGATTTGCTAGAAGACTAATTTCTTGGTTATTTTGTAATTTCTTTACATTTTATTAGGCAACAATCGCTATAAATATATATATTTTTCTTCATTTTTGAGAGAACAACTTGAATTTTGATATTTTAATGGTTTTATCCATTGTTGGAAGAATTCTCTCCTTGGTTTTGAATGAACTAAATTTGACACTATTAGTAAGACTAATCCATTTGTTAAGTTTTAATTCTGATATAGTTTTCTACAATAATGTTGGTACTGAGTTATGAATCATTGATTTCCTATTGATTTATTCTTTATTTTCTATCACTTGTTGATATTGGGTCAAGTTTAGTCATTAGAAGACATCTTGATTCCTGCTTGGTTTTCCACCACAAGCTGGTATTGGATCAAGTGAATTTTTGGTGTTTGAACCTATTTTGTAGCAATCTTAGAAATACATTAAATTGACTGTGGATTTCATGGCAAAGTCCTCTAGAATTTGCAGCAGCGCAGCATAACTTTTCATATACATATATGCAAAAATATAATTAGGCTTTCTTATAACCTTATGGTCAAAATCATCAACTTGCCTAAGATTAACTAATAAATTAAAATAAAAAAATATATTCATGCACATAAAGATAATAACAAATTATAATTAATCTACATTTAAAATAAATAAATCCAAGAAAATAAGATCTCATACAATCACATGTAAAATGCACTTTTTATGTAATAATGATATTAATCTTCTCAAATATTGATGCAACAATATTAAATATGAAAAAATAGGAAAATCAATTTGTCTTAGGCTATATAAATATCATTGAACTTATAAGGATATTGATTTCATTTGATATTGGAAATAATAATAAAATTTTAATGATTACATTCACACGAAACTACCTTCATAAAAATAATACCTGTGATATAAAAAAATTAAAAAATTTAAAGATTTATAAATAGATTTGATCAGTTGGAGAGAAAAAGACACATAAAAATGTAGTGAATAAAGAAATTAAAGAAATATATAAGTCAAAGTTAATTAAACTTGAATTTTATTATACAAAAATAGAGTGTGTAAATGTAAAAGTTATCCGTTACAGATATTAAAAAAAAGCTACAACTTTATAACAAATAAAATATTTGTCATTGATAATATTAGAATTTTATATTTGTAGATATAAATATAAATTTTTTTATTTGATTAGATTTTAATTTTTTATAACAATTTATAATAATTTTAAGTAAATAACTTTTTTAATAATAATTATATAATTTAACATTATAAGTTTGTAAACATTTAGAGCAATTAAAAAAATAAATTACTACAAGTAAGATTTGGTTAATGAACCACTCTGAACCTTAAAGGTGGCAATTGTTCTCTTGGAATGGAAATAGAAGAAAATGATAAATGAACAAGATTAGTTTGAACAAAAATAACAAGATTGATATCAAAAGACAACCCATAAAAATATTAGTATCAAAAGAAAGCCCATGAAAAGACTGGTATCAAAAAATAACAATTGATATTAAAAATAGGAAGATTGGTATTTAAAAATAATAATAATAAAAAAAAAAAAGAAAGTCCATAGAGAGATTTTTTTTTTATCCAAGGTATGAGTAACGGCGAGAGGTTGCTATTAACAAAAAAAAGCAAGATTGATATCAAAAGAAAACCATTAAACGATAGGCATAAAAAAAGAGTAAGATTTATTTCTAAAATAGGAAACCCATAAAAAGATAGGCATCAAAAAGGAGGAAGATTGATTTCTAAAATAAGAATATTGTTATCAAAAGAAAGCCCTTGGAGAGATTGATATTGCAAAATAAGTAAGATTGGTGTAAAAAAATAGCAAGATTGGTATCCAAAATAGCAAGTTTTGCATCAAAAGAAAGCCATAGAGAGAATTTTTGTAACACACTCACCAAAGGTAGTCCGTACATTTTACTGTTCCGACGACTAATGTCTGTTCGGACAGTCGGGGTGTCTGAAACTACACTTAAACTATAGTGAGGAGGCATAAATTAATTAAATAAATATTAAAAAAATATAGGAAAATTTTTGAGAAAATAAAATAAAATTTAGAGAATTTATTAATTGGTATAAAATAATAAAATAAACTCGATGAGCACCATGAAGGGCATTTTGGTCATTTCACTCCTAGAGGTGAATTTTGACCTAAATGTCAAATTAAAATTAGGAAATAAAATAATTAACATAAATTAAATTTATGAATTTGAATTTGGAAAATGAGAAGAGAAAAGAAAAGAAAAGAAAGGAAAAGAAAAGAAAAAAAAAGCTTATGGAAATTTTAAAATTTAAAGTACACAATAGAATATATATATATATATATATACCCATTAGAAGACAAAAGCCACCAACTCCATCTTCTTCTCCACTCTTTCTCTCTCTCTTCCTCTAGCACCCTTGTCCCCCATTTCCTCCATTGATATTCAAGCTTTCAAGCTTGATTTCCCAAGCTTCTACCCATCAAAACCTTTAGCACCCTTCACAAAAAATACTCCCCACTCCATAAGGAAGCCATAGATACCCATAAGAAGCAAGAAAGTTGAGGTTTGGGAAGCTCAAGTAAGGTTAGTGCACTAATCCCTCTTCTTCTCTTTATTAAACATGAAAAGCATGTTTAGCCAAGCATAAATATCATTAAAACAAAAAGAAAATCTAGAGGAAAGAACCCTTGAATTTTTGGCAGCCATGGAACTTGAAGTTTGTTGCTTTTAAGTGATGAAAAATGGTTCCATGAGAATGTGTGATGAGTTGAAATGTTTGGGTGTTTGATTGTGTAGTGTTTGTGAAAATTTAAAACTTTGAAAACTAGGGTTTGTGTAAATGCTTGAGGACTTGGTGTAAATGTTGAAATTGACCTATTGAGTTGAGATTGTTGCTTATAGAAGTGTATTGCATGCAAATTGAAGTAAGAAAGTTGAAGGAATTGAGATATTGGGAGTATTCAATTTTCTGCAGGTTTGGACTCAATGAGTCCAGTGGGTTTATTGACTCATAACTGAAAATGTGTGATTCCAATTGGTATGAAGCCAATTGGAGGTGAAAATAGACTCAAAATAGCCCATTTTTCATGTAGACACCATGCCCAAATTTTGCCAAAATCATGACCAATTCTCTGCCCAAACCCGGATAACCAAACACTGCCAGCCCAGAAAATGACCAAATGAACAGTATGTGTTTATTTAGTCATAACTCTCTCTATACTGGTCCAAATAACCTAGAATTTACATCAATGGAAAGCTTAGACATAGGGCTATACTTTTCATGAAGGCCACTTGACCCAGTTTTGCCTTTAACCAATTCAAATTGTTAGCACAAGTTGGGTCACTAAAACTACCAACCCAGAAAATGACCAAATGCATAGTATGTATTCATTTAGTCATAAATCTCTCTATACCGGTCCAAATGACCTAAAATTTGCATCAATGGAAAGCTTAGACATAAGGCTAAACTTTTCATGAAGGCCACTTGACCCAGTTTTGCCTTTAACTAATTCAAATTGTTAGCACAAGTTGGGTCACTAAAACTGCTAGCCCAGAAAATGACCAAATGAACAGTACGTGTTCATTTGGTCATAACTTTCTCTATACTAGTCTAAATGACCTAAAATTTACATTAATAGAAAGCTTATACATAGGGCTACACTTTTCATGAAGGCCACTTGACCCAGTTTTGCCTTTAACTAATTCAAATTGTTAGCCAACCCAGAAAATGGCCAAATGAATTGTACGTATTCATTTGGTCATAACTCTCTCTATACTGGTCCAAATGACCTAGAATTTACATCAATGGAAAGCTTAGACATAGGGTTATACTTTTTATGAAGGCCACTTGACCCAGTTTTGGCTTTAACCAATTCAAATTGTTAGCCAACCCAGAACATGACCAAATGAATAGTACGTGTTCATTTGGTCATAACTCTCTCTATACTGGTCCAAATGACCTAAAATTTACATCAATGGAAAGCTTAGACATAGGGCTACACTTTTCATGAAGGCCACTTGACCCAGTTTTGCCTTTAACCAATTCAAATTGCTAGCACAATTTGGGCCACTAAAATTGCCAACTCAGAAATTGTCCAAAATACTGTTTCTTTGGTATGCTTGATCAGTTTTGGCAAAAATGTCATAACTTGGTCTCCAAAGCTTCAAATTGAGTGAAACTAGTGCCAAAAGTTTTATAAGACATAGCAAAACAATTTTTATGTTTTGACCAAGCTCTAGAAACCATTGCATCCTAGGGAAAATATTAGCCAAAATTAGGAATTAAAATCTGGAAAATGTTAAGTGGAACCCAGAATGCCATTTGATACTCGTGTGTTCATTTAGCCATAACTTCCACTAGGAAATTCCATTTGAGATGTGCCAATATGATCTGGAAACATGATACTTAGGGCTACAACATTTATTTAGACACATTTGCCAAATTCTAAGTGTAAAGATCCTAAAAAGAGGATCAAACATACTGCTCTGAAGTTTAATTATTGCCTTTATAGGATTGAGAGTCTAGGTCAATACATTGACCATAACTCACTACACCAAGCTTGAAAATTATGAAATTGTACCTGGGAGTCCCTAAAACATAGAGGAACAAATCTTGTGAAGGAACCTAAGTCTAAAAATGACCATAAAATAATCAAATGACTGGTCAAAGTTTATTGACCAGGATTAAAAATTATGGACAGCTTAGAGGCAAAGGGACCAGTTATGGTATTTTGACTATAACTTGAGTTTTATAACCCCAAATTCAGTGATTCAAAACTGAAATTCAAGTTTAAACATAGAGGAGCATTTGTTATGAAGGAAGTGTGACCAAATAGATATTCTAACCTAGTCAAATTCCTAGTTAAAGATAACACATCAAAATGAACATAAAAAAAGGTTCATAGAAAAAATGTTATACATGGTGATTAAAATACTTATAAGGCTAATTAAATATTAAAAATGATATGAATATGTAAATTGGGACTAATGTCCTATTAATATGAAATTAATGGTAGCAATGAACAGTACCAGAAAATAGTAACAATGAATAGTACTAAAATAATTAAAAAATATTTAATTGCCCATAGTATACCTAGACTTATTTATTTAGTTCGGATAAATTGGTATACCAATTAGGGACTACAGATAGCAGTACTGCCTACCGAGAAAATCATGAACTGACAATATATGTCTGGTATGATTGTTCTACAGGCTATATGCCTACTTACTGGCCATTGCGCCTACTTTATTTCTGGCTTTACAAGCCTGACAGCGGGTCTCATGCCCGACAGCTAGCCTCGTGCCTGACAGACATATGCTGAACAGACATATAGCTGTCTAACCATTATACACCCGTGCATCCAGCTTTTATAATTTGTTATAAGTTTCTTGGGCATTGAAAATGATTAATTAAGATTGAATATACAATAGGTAAACAGAAAAGATCCTGATAAATTAAATTGTTCCCAAAGTGCAATAAAAATGTAAAAGACACAGAAATTATGAATTTACCATTATTATTTAAATTGTTAAATTATTGTTATTATAAATTATGCACCACTAAGCGTTATGCTTAGCGCGTTGGTTTTCCATCGCATAGGTACTGGAGATCAGCCGCAGCGGAAATGGCAGCAGAGCCTGATGAGTGCATCGACGAGCTCGCCAAATCTGCCATTGTCCAGAGTCACCTCACCGGTCTTTTGTATTTTGGTAGGGCCCATGTATAGACTAGTATTTTGGTTCATTATGTCTAGTCATGATGTATTTCATTTTGGACTTGTAATTAAACTTTGAGATTGAAATGAAAACTTGTAATTTATTATCTATGAATTTCTATATGAATGCAATAGATGATACTTCATTTTTGGATCTCATAAATAATTGTAAATGATATGATATAAGAGAATATGAATATAGACATGTTAACAGGTGATTAGTGGAAACCCGCCAGATGCTAATAAAACAGGGGAGGCTCTGTCTGGGTCTCCACAGATATGAGATATATATATATATATAATATTTACACATAGAATACATGTTTTAAATGACATCAAAAGTTTATAATAGATATGATAAAACAAGATAGGGTGCTCCGGCACCGAATGTGGCATTTCTTGCTCGGCTATACAATAGACGGGTAAGGGGAGTCACAATTTCAATGACACTAATCTTTCTCAGCTCTTTTCTTTCTTTTCTTTTTTTCTTTAAATACCTAAATTTTCTTTTTAGAATATCTAAAATGTTACTATTTAGTACTATTCATAATAGTATTTTTGCCTTTTACTATTTATGTAGCAGTTATAATTAACACCTTATTTATATTAGGATTGTGCACAATTTTCGGGATTATGAACCAAACTGAAAAATCGTGCCAAATTGAAGTTATTTTAATATTTTGGTTCGGTTCTGATTCATCACTAAGAACTAAATCAGAACTATATCAAAACCAAACCGAGAACAAAATTTATCCTTATGTTTTTCTATGTTTTTTACATGTATTATATACTTTTAATATATATATACATATATATTTTATTTGTCTATATTTTCTTAATAATTTTACTTATAAATATATTAAATTACTATATAATTTTTAATTATAAATATACTATTATACTGTATATATGTAATTCATAATTATATTTATATCTTATAGTTAAATATTACATCATTACTAAATAGTTAAAATGTATATTATATGATATAATTATGCTACTACATTATATAATGTACTTAATCTTAAATTATATATGTACTTTATAGTTAAGGATTATATAATTTAAAAATATGTAAAAAATATATTTTATGATATATTATGTATTAATAACCTAATTCAAAACTTAAATGGTAATTCAAATATGACAATTTTTAAGGAAATAATTACATAAAATTGTTTTAAGAATTGAGAATCGAACTGAACCGAACCAAATCAGAGAATCGAGAATTGTACCATATTAGAATCGAAAACATGAAGAACTGACTTGGAATCGTACCGAAATTTTGATTTGGTTTCAGTTATGCACTATATTGATAAAATTATTTCTCAATATTATTTTTTGTATTAATTTTCTACATTCTTTCATTTAAGGCACATGTAATTTCTCATTAATCACTTATTTCATTAGTCATTTATTTATATGCACTATAGTCAGTGTAGAATTACTGAATTAGCCATGAGGAAATGCCTAGGCTATGGCTGGCGTCTATATATTCTCACTTGTTTCCACAATTCCACATCACATATTCTCACTTTCTTTGTCATCTTATCTAGGCAGCAATAACCACCCACCAGCAAATGTATATTCACACATACATTGATGCCAACTTACAGAAGGTGGCAGCAGATGGCAGAACTGTTCCATTCAACGCTTATCAGGGGATTCTTGATAGCCATTTTTTATTTGGCAAGCAATCTAATTTTACTGATTTTATATAGAAGCCAACTAGAACCTGGGCAATAGACCTACCCCATACACTTAACCTAAGACAACGAATGTTAAATGTTTAAGTGAAAAAAACCATGAGAAATGCGATGCAGAGAGAATGCTCTAACTAAACTAAAACAGAGCTCAAAATTACCAAAGCACGACGTGAATACTGCAACAGAACTTCTCAAGAAGAACACAACAAGATAAACACAAAGGCAAAGAAGCAGCAAACCAATAAGACAATTAGCCCAACAAAAATAGCTATAATTGAAACTACACATCAAACAAATCCATCCTCCTGTTGATAGCCTTCGCCCTTGCTGACCAACCAAGCTGGAGTCTACTGCAACCTTTAGCAAGTGCACCCCAAAAAGTTAAAAAATGCAATAAACTCATCCAATCTGCTTAACCCCTACTTAGCAAGATCATCGGCCATGGCATTACCCTGGCGCAGGATATGCTTAAAGCTAACAGAAGGTAGCAGATTAATACAATCATCAATTATGTTTGAAAAAGATGATAAACACCAAGGAGCAGTAGATGTTTTCATTGGCCAAGCAAGCGCAACTTTGGAGTCTGATTCCAATATAATTTTATCAATTGACAGATTTAACAAGGAATAATCGCAAGATAACTGGAAAGCCTTTGAGATTGCAATATACTCAGCTGAATTTGAGTCAGCCAATCCTATGGGCAAGAAAAGATAGATAAAGAATTGCCAAATGAGTCCCTTAAAACCCCACCTATTCCACTTGCTCCAGGTTTGCCTATATATTCCATTTCAAGCATCGAATAAGAGGGGGCATCCATACTGTGAGTGGCCTATTTATAGTAGTGTTGGACCAAGATCTAATGCACTGGGATGAAGCCAAAAGTTTTGATCCTGAAAAGGAAAATTATTATCTAAAGTTCTCATCCAAATAGAGAGCCGAAAGAGGATAAGAGAGCAAGTAGAAGTCACACACTGCTTTTTGTTATTGAAGATCCTATCATTCCTCGAAAGCCAGATTGACCAAGTAATTGCAAAAATCAAATTCATCCAAAACCTATTTTCAAACAAGCCAAAGCTGAGAGATTTCCATTGAACAAAAAGAAAGGCAACAGAATTAGGAATCCAAAAACTAATCTCCCACCATTTCAAGAACCAGCACCAAATCTGCCAAGCAAAAGTACAATGTAAGAAAATATGTGATACTGATTCATTTGAAGCAGAGTAATGGGGGCAAATGTTTTGATCTTGAGTTAGGATATTAAGCTTGTAGAGCCACTCTTAAGAGCATAATCTTTCATTGCACGCTAACCACACCAACATCTCAGCCTTAGATGGTGCAAGACCAAGCCAAATATCAGGGAAACTGGTGGAGATTTGGATGTTAGTGTCTAGAAGTTAGTGTCTAGAAGGTACCTGTACATTGAGTGGACTGAAAAATTTTCTTTGACATCAGGCTTCCAGATCAAGCGATCCTCCTTTAACATGTTAGGCTTAACTAAACTAAGCGAATTAAATGTTGCAGAAGGGAGATAGATTCCAATGAGTGAAGGTTTCTTTGCCAAGAAAAACACCGAGACCAAGAATTGACATTTTATAAGCCCATGTTATCAACTTTAGCACTTTGATTAGATGAGAGATAATAGAGTCTTAGGAAGAGGAACTTTAAAGCTAAGCAACCCATCCACCTGTCATGCCAAAACAAGATTCTTCTGCCGTTACCTAACAAGAATTTAATATTCTCCATCACTGAGAAATTACTAATGTTTAAGGAAATTGTACTTTGAATGTCATTCCACACGTTAGAGACATTAGCACCTGATGATAAGAGAAGCCCATTACCACTAGAGAATTGATATTTTGATTGCAAAATTGAAACCCAACCAGCTTCAGGATTCTCTTGCAATCTTCAAAGCCATTTAAAAAGAAGAGCTTGGTTATGCAAGAGAATATTGCAAATACCCAAGCCTCCCTTATGTTTAGGCTTGAGGAGAGACTACCAATTTATGAGGAGTTTCCTTACATTTGCACCACTTGGCCAAAAAAAATGACCTAAAAATTTTCTCAACTTTCGTAGCAATCTACTTTGGAATTTTGAAGATGGAGAGAAAATAGATTGGCGTACTTGACAGGGAGGCTTTTATAAGCGTGAGATGCCCAGACATTGAAAGTATTTTGCCTTTTCAAAAAGCTAGTTTGTTCTCAATCTTTTGAATGATTGGCAGCCATGTTGCAGAGTTTCTTGGGCTTGCACCAAGAGGAAAACCCAAATATTGGGTAGGCAAGGAGCCAATTTTACAGCTAGCGACTTTGGCAGCCTTTTGAAGAGTACTCACGTTCACATCGATACCAATCAAGGTGCTCTTATTAAAATTAACATCTAGACCCGAGATTAGATGGAAAACACGAAGTATCCAGTGATTGCGTGGATATATGAAATGTTGGGCTGGCAGAAAATAGTGGTGTCATCAGCGTACTACTGATGGGAAACAAAGACACTGTGACGCCCCTCACCCGTCTACAGTGTAGCCGAGCGAGTAGTACCACATTCGGTGCCGGAGCACCCTATCTTATTTTATCATAACTATTGTAAACTTTTAATGTCATTTAAAACATGTATGTAGATTTTTTTTTTTTTTTTTTATCTTTTTTCTGTAGAGACCCGGACATAGCCTCCCCTTTTTTATTAGCATATGACGGGTTTCCACTAATCACCTGTTAACATGTCCATATTCATTTCACACATTTCCATATCATATTTTCTTTTATCATATCATTCACAACTATTTATGAGATCTCAAAAAAAAGTATCATCTATTGCATTCATATGGAATTTCATAGATAATAAATTACAAGTTTTCAGTTCAATATCAAAGTTTAATTACAAGTCCAAAATGGAACACTTCATAACTAGTAATTACATTATAATTAGACATAATGAACCAAAATACTAGTCTATACATGGGCCCTATCAAAATTCAAAAAGACTGGTGAGGTGACTCTGGACGGTGGCAGATTTGGTCAGAGCTCTGTCAGGGCACTACTAGTGCTGCTGCTGTGGTTGCTGGGATTGATCACCAGTACCTACGCAATGGAAAACCAACGCGTTAAGCATAACGCTTAGTGGTGCATAATTTACAATAACAATAATTAAACAATTGAATTAATAGTTGCAAATCATAAGTTTTGGGTCTTTTAAAATTTTATTACACTTTGGAAACAATTAACATTATCGGGATCTTTTATGTTTACTTATTGTATTTTAAGTTTTAGTTAATTTTTATCAGTGCCCAAGAAACCTATAACAAATTATAAAAGCCGGATGCACGGGAGTATACTGATTAGACAACCATATGTCTATCCAGTATACGTCGATCATGTTAGGCATGAAGCCTGCGGGCAGACATGAGGCCTGTAGAACAATCATATCAGACAGATTTTATCTGTTAATGATTATTCTTATGGGCAGTACTGCTATCTGTAGTCCCTAATTGGTATACCAATTTATCCAAACTAAATAAATAAGTCTAGGTATACTATGGGCAATTAAGCATGATTTTAATTATTTTAGTACTATTCGCTGTCACTATTTTCTGGTACTGTTCAGTGATACCATTAATTTCATATTAATAGAACATTAGTCCCAATTTACATATTCATGTCATTTTTAATATTTAATTAGCCTTATGAGTATTTTAATTAGCATGTATAACATTCTTCCATGAACCTTTCTTTAGGTTCATTTTGATATATTAACTTTATCTAAGAATTTGGCTAGGTTAGGATGTCTATTTGGTCACACTTCCTTCATAACAATTGCTCCTCTATGTTTAAACTTGAATTTCAGTTTTTGAATCACTTAATTTGGGTTTATAGAGCTCAAGTTATAGTCAAAATACCATAACTAGTCCATTTGCTTCTAAGCTGTCCAGAAATGGCAATTCCTGGTCAATAAACTTTGACCAGTCAGTTGATCATTTTATGGTCATTTTTAGACTTAGGTTCCTTCACAAGATATGTTCCTCTATGTCTTAGGGACTGTCAGGTACAATTTCATAATTTTTCAAGCTTAATATAGTGAGTTATGGTCAATATATTGACCTAGACTCTCAGTCCTATAAAGGCATTAGTCAATCTTCAGGGCAGTATGTTTGTCCCTCTTTTTAGAGTCTTTACACTTAGAATTTGGCAAAGGTGTCTGAATCAATATTGTAGCCCTAAATGTCATGTTTCCATATCATATTGGCACATCTCAAATGGAATTTCCTAGTGGGAGTTATGGCCAAATGAACACACGGGTATCAAATGGCATTCTGGGTTCAACTTTAACATTTTCCATATTTCAATTCCTAAATTTGGCTAATATTTTCCCTAAGATGCAATGGGTTTTGGAGCTTGGTCAAAACATAAAAATTGTTGAGCTATATCTTATACAACTTTTGGCACTAGTTTCGCTCAATTTGTAAATTTGGAGACCAAGTTATGACATTTTTGCCAAAACTGGTTAGGCATACCAAAGGAACAGTATTTTGGTCAATTTCTGGGTTGGCAGTTTTAGAGACCCAATTTGTGCTAATAATTTGACTTGGTTAAAGGCAAAATTGGGTCAAGTGGTCTTCATGAAAAGTGTAGCCCTATGTCTAAGCTTTCCATTGATGTAAATTTTAGGTCATTTAGGCCACTATAGAGAGAGTTATGACAAATAAACACATACTATTCATTTGTTCATTTTCTGGGTTTCAGTGTTTGGTCATCCGGGTTTGGGCAGAGAATTGGTCATGATTTCGACAAAATTTGGGCAGGGTTCCTTCTTGAAAAATGAAGGTTTGGATGTCTCAAAACACCTCCAATTGGCCTCATACCAATTGGGGCAACACAAAGGGAGATATGGCAATAAAAACCTACTGGATTCAACAACAACACAACCTGCAGAAAATTCACACTCCCAATTTCAATCTCCTCCTTCCAAACTCCAAATAAGCATATATGGCACTTCTATAAGCATCAATCTCAACTCAATTAGGTCAAATTCATGCATTTACACAAGGTTTTCAATCATTTACACAAAACCCTAGTTTCCAAAGTTTCAAATTTACACAAACCCTACACAACCAACTCCTAACATTTCAACTCATCACACATTCTCATGGAACTATTTTTTTCATTACTTAAAAGCAACAAACTTCAAGTTCCATGGCTGCCAAAAATCAAGAGGTCTTTCTTTCAAATTTTCTTTTCAATTTCATTCAAATTTTTACTTGATTTAGCATGATATTCATGCTTAAAGGAGAGATTTTAAGTTTAAAGCACTAACATTTTTTGTAACTTGTTAAACTTCACTTTCCTTGCTTCTTATGGGTATCTATGGCTTCCTTAGTGTGTGGGCTCAATTTTTAATGAAGAGAGCTATGAGTTTTGATGGGTAAATTGAGGAAGATTCAAGCTTGGAGCTTGAACAAAAATGGAGGATATGAGGGAGCAATGCGCCGGCCAAGGGAGAAACAAGAGGAAGAAGAGGGCTTGTGGTTGGTAGGTTTTGTCATCTTGTATATATATATATATTCTATAATTGTTGTACTTTAATTTTTAAAATTGCTTAAGCCTATTTTATTTTTCTTTTCTTTCCTCATTTCTTTTCTTTTCTCATTTTTCTACTTCATTTCATAAATTTTTAATTTGTGTTAATTATTTTATTCTCTAAATTTTTATTATAACATTTAGGTCAAAATTCACCTTTGGGGGTGAAATGATCAAAATACCCTTCATGGTGCATATCGGGTTGTTTTTACTATATTTGTACCAATAAATAATTTCTCTAAATTTTTCCTATATTTTCTTTACATTTATTTCTTTAATTTATGCCTCCTCACTATAGTTTAAGTGTAGTTCTAGACATTCTGACTGTCCGAACAGACATTAGTCGTCGGAACAGTAGAATGTACGGACTATCTATGGTGAGGACGTTACAGACACCACCTGATCCTACATTAACGCCTTGGAGCCAGCCTTGATTACATGCCCCAAAAATCATCAAAGCGAGTGTTTTAGCAACAATTAAAAATAGAAATGGGGAAAGAGGTCCCTTTGCCTCAACCCATTCCACATCTTGAACTCATTTGTAGGACAATCGTTAATTAAAATGGACGGTCTCAAAAAGAGAGAGAGAGAGAGAGAGAGAGAGAGAGAGACTTTGGTAACCTTTTTTCGGTGATCCAAAAATCGAACGACAAGTCTGGAACCGGCGTTCTTCTCCCCTTCCTCCAAGTTTTCTTTTCCGACCAACCATGCCTGAAATGGTAGAGTTTCCAGCGAGGTGGAGGAAAGAGAAGGCAGTGACTTTTCGGCCACTTTTCTGGCGATCCGGTTGTCGGATTAGAAATCCAAGACCACTGATGGATTCAAAGCGATGAAACCTTTGACATGGAATCGGCTCCATTCTAATCGGACACCGTTTGAAAAATGCGATCATTTGACGGCCCTAATCGCTTGGTGAGATTTTTGAGTTTTTCAATTCTCAAAAATTAAAAATAATTTTATGATAATTATTAACAATTTTTAGGCTTAATTTAGGTGTGATCGGATCGATGATAGCTCACGGGCCTCAGGACTGAGTTTTTCTGGGTGTCTGGCGGGCTGTCCCGGAAAGGGGTCGTGTTTACAGTCAATCCTAGTGTTTTCAGACGTTCCGAATGCAATTCAAGTGTCAGATTTGGCATAGGTAAACCTGAACTCCAAGCTATTCATTTTTGCCTAATACCTAATTTAGAATAAAATTTACAAAATATTCATAAGTGATTAGAAAATTATTATTCTTGTTGCAATAGACTTATAATCTTGTTAAGGACCGCAGGACAAAATTTTAGAATTTTTAGAGCTTGTTTGAGTGATTTTTGTAGAATGTTAGTTTCAGGAGCTAAAATATAATTTTTTAATTTTGTGAGAAATGCCTGGTTTAGAGGGCCCAGGAGGGGCCATGTGATGTTGATGGGATATGGATGTGGGAATTGTGATTTAAAAGTGTTATTTGAACTATTTTACAGGTTGGATAGGTCCTAGGTATAAGAAAAACTCTGTCAAATTTCTAGCATAAATTAAGGTGTCTTTTATCTCTTTAAAGTCCTATTTTGGGCCAGTAATAATGAAAATATAATATAATTATTTAGATGATCAGGGTCAGTCGTCTTCCTCCACCCAAACGCTATAGTAGTCATCGGTTAACCATTGAGTAGATATTGATTTTACTTATAATTTCAATATTATTATGTATTCAATGCATGTTTATGCATCACTTATAGATATATGTATATAGTTATTTGCTAGGCATACATTGTGTTGCATTTGTATTTAATGACATTACTGTGGTTGTTGTTTTATGGCTATCTAGAGCCGTATGTGTGAGTTGGTGTGCATCTAGTGTTTATATGAATATGGGTAGGACGGTTTGACACAGGTAGAGCTTGACTAGCTGGGACCCAGTCCTTATTATGAATAAGTCAGGATGAGCATGGCTCGAGTTAATCTCACTAGTCCTTGCATTTGGATATTAAGAGAAAGTCCAGTTTTGAGTTGATGTCGCTGGTAGAGATTGGAACTAAGAGAGTTGTATAGGGAATCAACTCCCATATATATATGTGTGAGTATGGATTTGACACAAGGGTGTATGAGTGTTCCAGATTGCCTTTGGTGTGATTATGACTTGATTTATTTGAATTGTGTAAAGATGTTGCATTTCATTCTTAGGGATGTACTAGACTTAGATAGTTATAAAAGTTGTATGTAAAATCAATATCTTATTCTATGAGTCGAACACTCACTCTTGTTCACCATATTTTTCTAGGCTATAGGAGGAGTTTTTTTTTTTCAAAATAACCTGCTTTCTTCCTTGCAGGCTTATTAGCAGTTATTTATTTGTATTATTATTTTTCAAAATTATAATCTAGGACTCCACATGTGTTAGCAATAGTAATAATCTTGCTAGGTGCTATGTAAATTTAAGTTTTTGTGTTTTTAATAAATTCAAAATTTTTATGATATTTAAATTGTTTGCAAATGGTGGTATCAGGGTTAAGCTGGGCTCACCTAACTTTAATATTTGATGGTTATTGGGTTAGTTTAGCCTAAACAAAAGTATAATATTTTATTTTTATTTATTTGTATGTTGGGCCTCAGATTTTACTTTAGTGTCATGTTTCCAATTATTTAGACTGTAAAAGAGTTAGGAACTCAAGCTGGAGTTTGAAGGATTAGACCTAAATTAGGATTCTTGTAGGCCCCAGATGAGCGTTATAATTGTTATTGTGGGTCTGAGACCTTGTGTGTTGCTGTTATTATGTTTTTAGAAGTTAAGTCCAATTATAAAGGAGACTCTGTCAAAATTTTGGCAAGACCTTAGGATTTATTTTAATTCTATAGATTGAATTAATTATTTAATTTTATCAGTCTTTTGATAGAGATCAGTGTATATATTTAGGTGATTGGTGCTGGCCTTTCTTCTCTTTTCAGTCGAACCAGCTGCAATCGGATCGATCAGTTTATAAGTTGGATATTGATTATTTTTGTAATTTCAATATTAATTATATATCTGGCATCCTCATGTATTCGATAAATAATAATTTATTATGCATATAAATAGTTAATATATTAGAGGTATTTTGGTTGTTGCATATTTAATTATTGTTATTTATTTGTGAGTGCCGCCCTGAGGATAATTTAGAGTTGTGTGTATGTGTTGGCGTGAGTATGGTGTGGATATGGATATGGGTAGGACGGGAAGTCACAGCTGGAGTTGGACTCGCTGAGACTCAATCCTTATATATATGGATAAATTGGGGTGAGTACAGTTTTGAGTTAATCTTGCTGACTCCCGCACTTGGATTATTAAAAGAAAGTCAAGCTTGAGTTGACCTCTCTGGCATGTATTGGATTAAGAGAACTGTATAGGGGATCAGCTCTCATAAATATATTGATGTGATATACAGAGTATGTGAATAGCTTCAAATTAACTTTCCGTGTGAATATTAGATGAAATATTGTTATATATGATGAATGTGTATTTCATGGTAGAATTGCATTAGTTTTAGATAGTTATAAAAATTATACTTATAATCAATATCTAAACTCTCTGAGTCGAACGCTTATTCCTGTTCAAATATTTTTCCCAGGTTGCAGGAAGAGTGAGTTTATTTCTTTGAGTCTAACCTGCATTTTCCTTCGCAAGTTGTGCTTCTTAGTTTAATAGTTTGTTATGACTATTTATTTGTTTAATAACTAGAGTTCTGCTGTAACATTGGTTTGTGTATATATTGTATTAATTAATAAAAAAATCATGATATTAAATAGTTTGTACATGATAGATATCAGGGTTGAGCTGAGCTCCCCTAGTTTTAGTTTCCTGATAGAAATCGGGTTGAGTTGACCCAAAATAAATTTATAACATTTTATTTTATTTTTGTTAGCATGTTGAGCCTTGATTTTGGTCCTGATTATGGCTTTGGGAATAGTAAAGCTTACTATGGGTGTTGGAGACTTTATACTGGCTCAGGTCCTAGTGTCGATCTGACTCATATAATTGGGTCGTGACACTTTGAATAATAGAATTTATATTATGAAGTTATATAATTATTGAAACTATAATTATGCAATAAGTGTTACTATAATTTTTTTGAATCGGTAAAATTCTTATAATTTAATATTTTATGATGCATTATATATTTATAAATGCTTTGTTGATGTATTATAGTTGGCTCCCCTAAAAAAAAATTTTTGTTTTTGCCCCTGCTTGGCTTCTTCAAAAATCGCTAGGTATTAAAAGACCCAATTTAACGTAATTTAAAAATCTACGCAAGGTACGAAGAAAACGACTGGTTTATCTTAAGGTGTCTTATATGGTTATCTAGTTCCATACAAAGTCAAATTACTTTGTTGCGAAAAAAAAAAAAAAATTCTACATAAATTTACAACTCATTTTATGAGATTTTTATAAAATATTTTTTTTTTCGTATTGTAGTTAATTACAAAAATTTACTAATTTAATAGAAAAAAATAAAGTTTTCTCATACATATAATTTTTTTTAAAAAAAAATCTAATAGATAATATTTAATAAACCCTAAACCCGTTCTTATAATATTTTATATATATTAATTATATCATAATTTTAAACAATATAATATTTTTAAACATTCATAAATAAAATAATAAATATTTATAATATAATAAAATATAAATATTTTTACAAACGAACTTATTCATAAACCTATTTAATGAGCTAACTCTCGAGTCGACTCGCAAGCTTGCAAACGAACCGGTTCACAGGCTGATCAATACTATGAAACTTGAGCTTGGCTCGTTTGTTAAACGAACTTAAAAATTAAGCTTGAGTCCGGCTCATTTTTTAAATGAATTGAAGTGAATCAAGCTTTTATCAAATTAAATCTTGAGTAGCTTGTGAGCGGTTTGACTCATTTACACTCTAGACAAATCCACCTCTTGGATAGGGAAAGAAGAGTTCCCCTACCTTGATGGGGCAGCAGGGCCACTAAACAGCAGACTTAGAGGCTTAGCCTCAGAAAGCAGAAGAAAGACACGTTCTTAGCTTACTTTCTCACTTGGAAACATGAAACTAAAGTAAAGGCAAAATAATTGAAGAGCTGTCCAAATCTACAATGGCATTTATCCAACTGTTGTCCTTTTGATTCAGTTGTCTACATCTTCTTTTAGATCTGCGTTGATGGTTTGTTTGGGCCTGTATTCATGTTTCTTGAGATTAGGTTTGAATTATTTTGATCATTCGAAAAAAAAATTTATTTTGATCATGCTTTTTATTGTTTGTACCTTCTTTTGTCTGGTTTTTTGACCTATTAATAAAATAATTTTACTTATATAAAACAAAACAAAAATAAAACAATTTTACTTTATAAAACAAAAAGAAAGAACCCATGACCTACCATACAAGTATTAAAATTTATAAGCAATATAATTATTGAATTATTAATAATAATATAGTTTTTAGAAAAATAAAATTGTTATTTTTAATTTATAAATTCATTAATTAATTTAACTTAATTATTTATATTTAATTTTTGGTTTATTGATGGTGCGTATCCGCAAGTATACGGGTCGTCTTAAGTAATAGAGTGATGAGTCAAGTATCGTTCCCACGAGGATTTGCCATTTGAGTATCAAACTATGAATGAAACGATTATTTGGGCTAATGATTGATGAATAAATGGTAAATGTAAATGAGCAAAGTAAATTAATTAATCTAATTGAAATGGGTAAAGAGCAAGCAAATAAATTCTAAATTTAGATGCAATTTAAATAAATTAATAATGGGTAATTTGAATCAAGGTCTAATTATGTTTGAAGTGATTCCAGAGTTGGGTTTTATGCATAAATTATTTGGGATTTGTCTTGGGCATTCCAATTTTAAGGGAAAAATAGAGTTTGAAGGAAATTGATTCTAAATTCCTTTGATATCTTTTTCAAGCAAACTAAAGTGTGTTCTAAAATAACCAAACCTACTTTTGTATGTTATTTGATTACTTTAAAACCCATTAAGTTTTGTAACCAATAATTAATTCCTCTTAAAATCCTAGTTTATTTCTAAATCTAGGTAATTTTAAGTTCCAATCCTTGATTATCTATCAATGACTTTTACCTTTCGGTCCTTCAATCAAAGATTAACACAATACCCAACATTAGGTAAGTAAATCAAGCACACAAGGAAGGAATCAAAACTCATATTTATGTAAAATAAGAAAATACCCAGTCTAACTCTACAAATTAATCTAAAACATATTTTCCAACTCAAAAATCTAAAGAGTTTACTCACTCATAATGGTATTTACAAGAAAGATTGATGGAAAAGTAAAGAAAAACATGATAAGAGGTCTAAAATAGAAAAACCCAGGTAGAAAAACCCAAAACTCTGGTTTCTGGAGGTCCAAAAGATGGTTGCAGCAGCTCCTCCCCAGAAAAATGGCGTCCTCCTCTGTCTCTATTTATCTCTTTTTTCTTTTCTTTTGTTTCTTTCCGTTTCCTCTTATGGCAAAAACTAGGAAATGATGAATTTATATGGTCACAAAAAGTTTCCCTAAAAGTAAATAGGAGCCAAGGAGTGAATAGGAAGTGAGGTATAAAATTATCCAAGTCAGCAACATTATTCACGTTCTAGCAGTCTGCTTAGGGTACAGCTTAACCCTAAACAGCTTCTTAGCAAATTTCAGCCTCTAGTTGCACTGTCTACTTAAGGTTAAGCAGACCCTCAGCAAATCTCGGCAAATTTGGAGTAAAATGGACTTTTATGCTCATGCTTGAGTTCCATCTTGACTTATGCTGCACCTTAAGCACTGCCGCTTTACCCTAAGCAGGATCTTAAGCAATTCTCGGCAGGTTGTGGAGTAAAAGCTTGAATGTGTAGGATTTAAGCCATGCTTGACTTTCAGCTTGAATAGACTTAAGGTTAATCTTATATGACATACCCTAAGCAACATCATAAGCAAAGTCTCAAGCAAATTTCGGCTAATTTGCTCTTTCAATGCTTGATTTCTTCAACTTTTCTCCATGCTTAAAGAATTCCAAATTTCTTCAAATCACTTTCTAATGCACTCATTGATCTTTGATTTGCCACAAAATCCTATCAAAAAAATAACAAAATTACAAAAATCAAATATAAAGTATCTAAAGTTAACAAATAAGCTAAAATAAAGCTAAAAACATAAAATATACTAAAATATAAAGGCAAAATGGATGCAAAACTACCCTAAAATGCCTATATGAAATGAGTGTAGCAAATTCCCCCAAACTCAAACATTTGTTTGTCCTCAAGCAAATTAAAACAATTAATGCAATTTGGGATACCTTACCTTAAATTTATGAAAATTACTTATCCAAACTCTCAAGCTTACCTTTAGCCACCAACAAACCATATACCCACTTTCAAGATACAAAGAGTTTAATCCTTACCAAAGTTATCACCGCTTAGCCTTGGGTCAGTTATCCATATCATCAAGCCCAAACCAATCAATCACAAAGAATAATCATGCCTAAATAGACTATAGGGTAATCCATAAACTAAAGTGTCTCAAATAATGATGGAAGTAAATAAATGGATTAATGATATCCCAATCCCATAGGCAATTCTCCTATTCCAATCTCCACTAATATAGCAAAACACCATCAAAAGATCAAAAGGACTTTCAAGGGTTGTAATGAGGCTAAGGGTGGTGATAATGTGGCTAACAAGGAAAGGATAAAGGTAACGAAATATGAGAATAATCAAATTATTAAAAGATCAAGACACAATTATTTTTTTTTTTGAATCAAATGGGAGAAGGAACTTTGCAACTATTCACCAATGCTAGCATATAATTTTGAAGCTTTCGGAGGGACTACATAAATAACATTGACTTTGAATTATAATTGTCCCTTTCAATTCACCCCCAAACTCATTTCTTTGTGTACTTGGGTAGTGAATTACTTTACATACCATAATTGAATTTGCTAGCCTTTTTATTTTAGTCACTTCTCCCAACTAATTATTATTTTTTTTCTTTCTTTTTTTATTTTATTTATTTCATTATTATTATTATTATTATTATTATTATTTTTAAGCGTATCTATCACTCAAAGAATTATTCTCATAGAGGGTAGGTAGGTGTTTGGGTTTATGGCTAGGCATTAATGTGGGTTCCAAAGGAATAGTAGGGATAAATGTAGGCTCAAATTGGTTCCAAAGGGAAATTTTAAAGTGAGGTTGGCTAAGGCTAAAATATGGGTTTAAAATTCAAAGAATGCCTAGATCATTTCTTTTTCAAGTGCATGCTATGATTTCGCCTTGAAAGGTTTAGAAAGATTATTCTAGGATTGGTGAGACATCAATTAGCTACTTCTCACCTTAGAGTTTTCTCTAGGCATTCAAAGTCAACGCAATTGATTGGGTGGCCCTTTGCTAAGAAGATATAAACTAAGGCAAGGATCTAATAACTTTGCACCTATCCAGAACTTTCAATCCATCAAACCCTTCTAAAAGTAAGCTCAATTGCTCTTCAAAGCAATTCTCAATCCTCTAAGAATAAGGTAAAAGTTTATTTTTATGACATGCATGATCCTAAAATGAATGCATAAATCAAATTAAAACTAAGTGTAATCTATATGAAAACTATATGCAAATGTGTGTGTATGAGTATAGACATATGTGTGGTATATGTGTAAGTGTATGGATTATGTATATATGGATGAATGAAATGCAATAAATGAATGAATGAAAATTTTATAGAAATTTTTAAAAATTTTACAAAAATTTTGCCCTCATCCCCAAACTAAAATGAAACATTATCCTCAATGTCTAAAATGAATGCAAATATGGGCAAAATTGTGTGAACTAATCAATTAATGAAATGTATACAATTGGGGATTAAATCAATATAAGCTCAAGAATTCCAAAATTAGCTCAAAATGATATTAACAATAAAGCTTTAAAGAGAAAATTATGAAAAAGTATCCCAAATGTATGAATTTACACTGCTTAAGAAATTGCTTAAGATTAAGCTTAAGGTTAAGCGAGATCTGCATAAGGTTAGGCAAGATCTTAAGCTCTGAGAACATGCTAAAAAAATATAGAAAGAGCTGCATGTGATTCAGTACCTCATGATAAAATGAAACAGATTTGGCTGAAGGTAAACTGTGCCACTCATTAATATCCACAAAATTAGAACTGAATAAAGAAGAAAATGCAAAGATAATGTGTACTAAGGTGGAAAATAGGAGTATTCAGAAAAGAGCTGGATTCACTACTGCAAAGACATATAGGATAACAAAACAGGAGAGAATAAGCTAAAGAAAATATATAAGTGTGAGCACAACCATAAAATAAGATAAATCACATATGTTACCAAAGTTTGAAGTTTAACAAACAAAAGATAAAATGAAATCAAAGACTGGAACAAACACAGGAACAAATACAGAAAGAGAAACTTGTTAAACTAAATAAACTACTGCTATCGCTATTGCTGTCAAGGCTTTGTTGCTGCATCAGGGTCTGCTCCAGGTTCTGCAGTAGTTTCATTGTGATTTGAAGCTTCAGAAGCAGTCCCCAAATTTTCTGTAAGTTCTTTCATTTTCTGGAGCATGTCTTGGCCCCAATGATATAAATTGTTATAAGATTGGGCCAATTTGTTGTAGAGCTCTAACATTTGAAATTGCTGCTGCTGCTGCTTCTTTTTAAGAGATGAAAATCTCTTTTTAAGTTTCTTTTCTAGCTTCTTCTTCTGGTTGACCTGCTGCTGACCCATGGTATCAATTTTAACTTCTAAGCTCTTCAAGGTTGCAAGGATATCTATGGTGTCAGGTGAGGGAGCAGATGGTTGGGCAGTGAAGCTAGCTACTTTAGATTCCAAGGATCTTAGGAGGGACAAAATATCTGCTGAAAACTGCTGGGCAGTGGCTGCTTGAGGTTCTGCTGGTGCAAAGGCACTTGGTTCTGCAGTACCACTAGCATCAGCATGCTGCTGTAACAAGACATATGTATGTCCTACTTTCTCACAAAGAACCATGTGTAGCAACATTATACTGTCTATAAAGGACTCACCAGAAACTGGCAGTAGCTTATGTAGACTAGCATCAAAGCTAAATGAATTGGCTATGGCAGTTATATAGCCTCCAAAAACTATGCTACCTGTGGTATGCCTTGTGACAGTTTGGTGCCAATGAGTAGCTAGGAAATGGGCTGTGCTAACTTGTTTTCTCTCCTTGATGCACCACAAGAAAAATAAGTCTCCAGCACCCACAATGCTGTTACTATGTCCCTTTCCTAAAATAGTGTAAGAGATAAATCTATGGAGGTATTTCAACACAGGATCTACTATCCTAGAGGCTTTCGCTGTCCTCTGCCTGTAATAACCCCCATAAGGTGCAATTTCTTTCCAGAACTTAACAGGATCATAAATGGTTTGTTGCCACTCAATACTCTTATAGCTCGAACCCTAAAAACCAAAAATTTCACTCATATAACCCATGTCTAACTCCCTATCAATGCCAGCACATCAAAAACAGATCGCATCCTTATGCTCAGGAACAATTGGTTTGAAATTCAACCTTAAGGAACTCAAAAACTCCAAGGTCAAATCTTTATACACTGGTTCCCTAATCCTAGCAAACTTAGTCCAGTTGACAGCATCTAAATAAGCAAATACAGAGTCATAAATTCCTAACTCTTTTAAAATCTGCTCATCCATATATTTGTTTGCCGAAATAGGCTTAGAAGCTAAACTCTCATAAGCATTTTTCATATCCATGTCTTTAAAAGCCCAAGGTAATGGAGAAAGTACCTCCTCTATATCATTGGCAGATGTCGCAGGTGCTGCTGGAGCAGTGGCAGGCTGGGGAGAGGCTAAGGGTGACTGAGATACAGGGATTGGAGCCACTGGTGATGAAATTTGCGATGAGGACCTAGTTCTTTTACTGACTGGTTCAGAGGAAACCTGAGGTGAAGAGTTAAAGTCCAAAGAAATAGAGGGGTTTCCTTTTCTTTTTCCGACAGTGGCTTTCTTGGGTCTACCCGCAGCCATTTTGGTTTTACCTTTAGATTTGGTTTGAGTTGGCATGGGTTCAGACATCGGTTCTTGAATCTGGGCTTCGAAAATCGGTGTTTCATTTTGTGGTGCGAGGGGGGTTGGAGGGATGAGAGTCGGTGTTTGGTATTGGGGTAGTGGTGGTATTTGCAGTGGAGGCAATTGAGGTAGTGGTGGTGTTTACGGTGGTGACTGGGATGGCAACAGTGGACTGGGATTAGGGTTAGGGTTCGCAGAAAGTGAAGATGGAGTAGCCATTTTCGGTTTAACAGAGCGTTTGGATTTTCTGGGTTTGTGGGTGGACCACATCTTGGTTCTCACCATTTAATAAAGAGAAATAATCTCTTTAACTTCCCAAGAATGGCCGGAAAAAATGGCGGAGGGAGTGGAACAGCGCTTTGGTTTATCGGGGGTGAGGGTTTCATAAAAATGGCGAAAATTTTGGGGCTTTTTAAAATGTAGGGCAGACACTTGGTAACTTGGGTTATGCTTAGGGTTAAGCAGAATTTGCATAGGATACAGCTTAGGGTAAGCATGCATCAATTGCTGAACTAATGATTCTGGTGTTGCTTAGGGTTAAGCAGAATTTGCTTAGGGTTCAGCAGAATTTGTATAGGGTACAGCTTAGGGTAAGCAACATCATCAGCAAATTTTGGCAGGTTTTGGGAAAAATTATGATTTTACTTACCAAAAACAATCCAAATGCTATGGAATGCTATCATGACCCTCAACAATTACCAAATACACATTAACACCACAAAATTGAAGAATTTAAGCCCATCATCTCTCATAAACTTATCAAGCATGATACAAGCATGTGGTAATTAGCTCAAATTAGGCACCAGTTGTGATTACCTTTGTGCAAACTTAATGAAATGGTCTTATTCCTAAGCTTATACCCAAAGCACATTTTCAGCATCATTTGAGACAAGTTCGAAACATTCAAAAATTACAGAAAAGACATAGAAATTGACTTCTTAAGCAGCATGAACAGTAGCATGAATAGTAACAAAAATTAACAGACTACAAAAACTAGCAGCAACTCAAACAAAAACATGTAAATTCTAACAGACTACAAAAACTATATATACACTAAAAGGTAAAACTTAACAAACACTATTTTTGCACTTTAATAAGCTCACATCAGTCCTAAATATCAAAATTGATTCTCATTTAAGTTGCATTTCACAGAATTTACACAAGACACAAAATCAAACATGTGCTATCAAGTAGATTGCAATATCAGCAATTTAGCAGGAGTTTAAAACTGTTACTGTTCACAGGTACTCGATAAAGTGCAGAATTTTACTTTATACTTGCTCCCTTTCAATTCTTTCTTTTTGCTACAAGTGTCAATTTGCCCAATCTTCATGAATGACCTACAAAAGATAAACAAATGTCACTTTTGAGTTTAATGAGGGTAAAAACTGAAAATGAAATGAAATAGAAAATTAATAAACTATAAAAGGATACGCTTGGGTTGCCTCCCAAGAAGCGCTTGTTTAAGGTCTTAAGCTTGACCTTCCACTCCAAATCACCTAAATATCCCCAGTTGGGGAATTAAGCCATGAAACCTCTACAACCTTTTGTGTGGGTTCTCCAACAATGTAATGCTTTAATCTCTGCCCATTAACTTTGAAAGTACCTGAGGTTTCATTCCCTATCTCAACAGCTCCATAGGGATATACCTTTATAACAGTGTAAGGCCCTGACCATCTTGACTTTAATTTTCCGGGAAATAACCTTAACCTAGAATTATATAAGAGAACAACATCCCCTTCCTGAAATTCTTTCCTCCTAATATGCTTATCATGCCATCTCTTAGTTCTTTCGTTGTAAAGCTTGGCATTTTCATAAGCATCCAATCTAAGTTCCTCAAGTTCATTTAATTACAACATTCTTTTTTCTCATGTAGTTTTTAAGTCAAAATTCAGTGTCCTTATGGCCCAATATGCTTTATGCTCCAACTCCAAAGGTAAATGACAAGCTTTCCCATAAACCAATCTAAATGAGGTGGTGCCAATAGGAGTTTTAAAAGCTGTTCTATAGGCCCAAAGAGCATCATCTAACTTTAGTGACCAATCTTTCCTTGAACTATTCACTGTTTTCTCAAGAATTCTTTTCAACTCTCTATTTGAGATCTCTACTCGACCACTAGTTTGTGGATGGTAGGGTGTTGCAACCTTGTGCTTTACTCCATATTTCTGTAATAATCTCTCAAATTGATGGTTGCAAAAATGAAAACCTCCATAACTTATAATGGCATGTAGAGTTCCAAATCTTGTAAAAATGAACTTCTTAAGGAATTTAATCACAACTCTAACATCATTAGTTGGAGATGGTATAGCTTCAACCCATTTGCTCACATAATCTACCCCAACTAAAATGTACTTGTGTCTAAATGATGATGGAAAGGGTCCCATGAAATCAATGCCCCACACATTAAATAGTTCCACTTCCAATATGTTTTGGAGGGGCATTTCATCTCTTTTTGAGATATTACCCATCCTTTGACACCTATCACATGCATTTACAAACTTTCTCACATCTTTAAACATATGTGGCCAAAAGAACCCTGCTTGAAGAACTTTTTCTGCAGTTTTTATCACACTCATATGGCCCCCATAAAGTGAAGAATGACAATCTTTAATAACATTCCCTATTTACTCATCAGCTAAACATCTTCTAATCAACCCATCTCCACATCTCTTAAACAAAAATGGCTCTTCCCAATCGTAATCCTTCACATCAAAAAGAAATTTCTTCTTTTGCTGCCATGTTAGATCAGGTGGAAGGATTCCACACACCAAATAGTTCACGAAATCTGCATACCAAGGGGTTTTTGCATTCATGATTACCAACAGCTGCTCATCAGGAAAATAATCATCTATTGGAAGCTCTTTTCCCAAATTATCTCCTTGTTCTTACCTCAATCTAGACAGATGATCTGCTACTACATTTTCTACTCCTTTATTGTCTTTAATTTCCAAGTCAAACTCTTGAAGGAGTAGCACCCACCTTATCAACCTAGTTTGGCCTCTTTTTTCTGAAGAAGAAACTTGATAGCTGCATGATCTGTGTACACTATTACCTTAGACCCCACAAGATAGGACCTGAATTTATCTACTGCGAATACCACTGCCAAAAACTCTTTCTCTGTAGTAGAGTAATTTATTTGAGCATCATCTAAGGTTCTACTTGCATAGTATATTGCATACACCTTCTTATCTCTCCTTTGTCCCAAAACAGCCCCAATGGCATAATCGCTAGCATCGCACATTAACTCAAAAGGTAATGACCAATCGGGTGGCTGCATAATAGGAGCAGATATCAAAGCTTCCTTTATCCTGCAAAAAGCATTCATACAATCAGTATCAAAATGAAATTCCACATCTTTACTCAATAAATTGGTAAGAGGTTTAGAAATCTTAGAGAAATCCTTGATGAATCTCCTGTAAAATCCAGCATGCCCCAGGAAACTTCTCACTCCTTTCACAGATGTCGGGGGTGGCATTTTCTCAATAATTTCTACCTTTGCTTTATCCACCTCAATACCCCTGTTTGACACAAGATGTCCCAAAACAATTCCTTCTTGTACCATAAAATGGCACTTTTCCCAATTCAAAACTAAATTAAACTCTTCACATCTCTGTAAAACTTTAGACAAGTTAGATAAGCATTCATCGAAAGATTTACCATACACAGAAAAATCATCCATGAACACTTCCATAATATCCTCAATCATGTCAGAAAATATGGACATCATACATCTTTGAAATGTAGCTGGGGCATTACATAGTCCAAATGGCATCCTTCGATATGCAAAGGTACCATAGGGACATGTGAAGGTAGTTTTATCCTGATCATCCGGGTGAATAGGGATCTGAAAGAACCCTGAATAGCCATCCAAATAGCAGAAATAAGAATGATGAGCTAATCTCTCAAGCATCTGATCTATAAATGGTAATGGAAAATGGTCCTTTCTAGTTGCATTATTCAACTTCCTATAGTCTATACACATTCTCCATCCAGTTACAGTCCTTGTAGGTATTAGTTCATCATTTTCATTTTTCACTACTGTGATGCCCCCCTTTTTGGGTACAACATGAACTGGACTTACCCAATTGCTATCAGAAACAGGGTAAATGATACCTGCATCAAGCAATTTCAAGATTTCCTTTTTCACAACCTCTTTCATATTTGGATTCAATCTCCTCTGTGACTCTCTAGAGGCTTTATGATTATTTTCCAACAAAATTCTATGCATGCACACAGAAGGATGTATTCCTTTAATATCATCAATGGTATAACCAATTATCCTTCTATGCTTTCTAAGAATTCTTAATAATTTTTCAACTTCACAATCATTCAGTTTAGCACTAACAATCACAGGATATGTAGAATTTTGACCAAGAAAAGCATACCTGAGATTTGTTGGAAGAGGTTTCAACTCTACCTTTGGTGCTTCACTTTTTTCAAGCTTTGATGATGATGAAGTTGTATCTTGCTTCAAATCCCCAATCTTCTCAATATTAGCCATAGGCAAAGGTGGATTTCCTTCCAAGATTATAGCATATTCTGCAGCTTCTTCAATCTCATCCCCCTTTTTGATGTTATAAACCAAACAAGCTTCTAAGGGATCTTCAGGATGTTGCTTTTTGAGCACTTTTCTGACCTCTTCATCTATCACATCAATTCTCAAGCATGAATTTGAATCATCTTTCTTTTTCATTGCTTGAAACAAATTAAATTCGACTTTTTCTTCCCCAACTTCTAATGTTAGCCTTCCATTTTTTACATCAATCATAGCTCCAGCAGTTGCAAGGAAAGGTCTACCAAGAATAATAGGAATATGTACATCCTCCTCCATCTCCAATACTACAAAATCTACTGGTATGAAAAATTTTTTAACTTTCAGAGGAACATTCTCAATCACCCCAATTGGAAATTTAATAGACTTATCTGCTAACTGCAGTGAAATTGTGGTAGGCTTCATTTCTCCAATCTTCATTTTCTCATAGATAGACAATGGGATTAGACTAACACTAGCTTCAAGATCACATAAAGCCTTATCTATACTGATATCCCCAATGTGACATGGTATGGAAAAACTACTAGGATCTTTCAGTTTGGGTGGAAGTTTATTTTGCAAAATAGCACTGCTTTCTTCTGTGAGAGCTACGGTCTCAAACTGAAAGATCCTAGTAGTTTTTCCATACCATGTCACATTGGGGATATCAGTATAGAGAAGGCTTTATGTGATCTTGAAGCCAGTGTTCTTGTTAGACAAAATCTCCTTCAAAAATTTAGCATATGAAGGCATTTGTGCTAAGGCATCAGTGAAAGGAATAGTCACATGCAAAGACTTCAATACCTCCAAAAACTTCCCAAATTGTTTATCCAACTTCACTTTCTGGAACCTTTGTGGGAATGGTAAAGGTGGCATGTAGGCTTTAGGTGCTACATATTTAGGTTCTTCCTCTTTACTCTCTCTCTCTCTTTACTTCCTTTTTCTTCCACTGAACTCTCTTTCTCAGCTTCAATTCTAACTTCAACTTCAGTTTGTTCATCTCCTTCTCTGTTTTTCTCTTCTTCAATTTTCTCTTCAATCTTTTTATCTCCACTCTCCAATATTTTTCCACTTCTCAATGTAATAGCCTTGCAATGCTCCCTTGAATTTTCTGGTTGGCTAGGGAGCTTCCCAAATGCTTTGTTATTTGAAGAGCTAGCTTGTTGAGCTATTTGATTTTCTAACATCTTGTTGTGTGTTGCCATTTGATCTACTTTAGATGCTAATTGAGAAATCATATCTTGTTGACTTTGATGGCTCACAAGTAGAGTCTCAATCATAGCTTCTAATCTAGCTGTCTTGTCTGGTTGTGCTTGTTGTGGTAGAGATGGAGCAGGTGCATTTTGAGGTTTAGGAATCCTAGGAGGAGGACCTCTATTTTGCTGAAAATTCTGATGTTGTTGATACCCAGAAGGTTGTTGAAAATTTTGGTGTTGTCCTTGTCTACCTCCCCAAGAAAAATTGGGGTGGTTTCTCCATGCTGGATCATAAGTTGCAGAAAATGGGTTACCACCTGGTCTTTGATTGTAGTTCCCCACATAATCCACTTGCTCACTTGAAAAATCTTGACTAAGTGCAAAAATATCTGCTGCACAATTGATATTTGCAGCTCCAACTTCTACTGAATTATTAGAACCTCCAGCTGAAGAATCTACTTTCATGCTTAGCTTGTCCATTTTCCTTGTCAAAGCATCAAACTTAGCATTAATCATATTCATGGCATCAAGCTCAAACATACCAGCTGGTTTCTTGATCTCATTCCTCTCACAACTCCATTGGTAGTTGTTATAAGCAATTTTATCTAGAGCAGAAAAAGCTTCATCTTCAGATTTCTCCATAAGATCACCTCCAGAAGATGCATCAATTGTACTTCTAATAGCTGGTGAAACTCCATTGTAAAAGTGTTGAACAAGCATCCACTTAGGAATCCCATGATGTGGACATCTCCTTTGCAAATCCTTGTACCTCTCCCATGCTTCATACAAGCTCTCATCATCTCTAGGTTTAAAAGAAGTCAACTCATTTCTTAGCTTAGCTGTCTTGCTTGGTGGAAAATATTGAGCTAAAAATGCTTGAGAAAGTTTGTCACACCTTACCCCTCTGTAAGGCATAACATGATCCCGTAGAATACCTAATGAACTACCGAACTTCATCTACCGATAACTCATTAAGTACCCTACAAAGGATTTTAAACCAATTTTCTTATTTTTGATAAGTGGTGAGCATTTCTAATAAGTATTTAAAACATGTAATTAAGTGGAAAGCTAGTTGGAAATTTTGGCCTATTTTATTTTTCCGCAAATTTTATAAAAATTTTGACAGAGTTTCCTCTGTATTTTGAGAAAATAGTTCTTCAAATACCTGTAAAAAGCACTTCTAAAAGTTTTTCTCAACCACTACTTCGGTTTCACAATCAAACTCAATCAATTTCACAATCATTTCAATAAATTTCTCAAGTTCAAAATTCAATAGTCCTCAAGGTACAGTCAATCAATTTCATACATTCATATTTCTTTAAAGATAAACAATTTATGTATACATCATACAAAATTTACATTAAGAAAATCCAAACTAAAGTTTATTACAAATTTTATACAGATTTTGTACAAGCTGCTCAAAACCCATCTTCACATGTCCATACATTTCTGTGCATTACATACATCAAAATAAATATTTACGATCAGGGTATAAATTATACCCGATAACTTCAAAGCAGGACGATCCTCAATCCTCAGTAGCTCAGTCTGCTGCTCCTCTAGTCTCTGTATCTGCGACAGCAATAGAAGCTATCGCTGAGTACTAGGACTCAGTGGTGCACAACATACAAAAATAATCTTTATGCAAAATATAAATCACAGTTATTCAAAACTTTGACTAAACATGAGCATTAAACACAAAACGTGAATTATGAAATTTTAATGCAAACCAAGTTCATTTCGAAGTATCAAAGCACATTTCATAAAACCCACAGTTAGATCACGCCATTCGAAACAAATAGAATCTCAATAGCCAGAGGCTAAAGAGAAATCACATCACAAGGCTAGCTAGCTCAAATATATGGATATCCATTCACATCCTCTTCTACTGGCACACCTCAACACTTCTCCAGAGAAGGAATCAAAATTCGAAACTAATTACCCCCACTAGTCGTGCTAGTGAGGTGTTCAAATATATGGTCATGATACTGTGGTTTCAAAACTTATCTTAACAGTTTGCTAAACATTGTCATTTTAAATATACACAATAACTTTCAACAATTTAAGTCAAAACATCATAACTAATGTCACAAATAAATTTTCAACAATTCAAGCAAATGTAAAATACATATTTCATTCATTTTATCAATACATTTTAAAGCATAGTGATGTTGTGCACAAACCTCAAACGAGTCGCCTGTTGGCCTTGACTCGACTCCTCGGGTTCTGTCCCGGTATTCTTTTCCACTGAAACACGTAATTTTACAATGTTTCAGTACTAGAACTTAAAATAAATCCAAAATAAACTTAGCTTCACATTTACCTAGCTCTAACGTATTAAATTCGACGTTCTCGAAATTTTGTGTTTCGGGTTACTATTCACTGCACTATTCAAGTCAAATTATTGACTTTCTAAGGCTTAATAGGTATGAGAACTCCAACTTCACCCACATACCACATTTTGGTCACCAAACTTGTTGGTTTTGGTCATTTTCTCAAAGCTTAGGTCATTTTAGTAAAATTGCCAATTTTCGGTTTTGGTGCTCCGAAGTTGCACTGTTCCATTGGTCGATCTACTGTTGGAATTTGACATAACTTCCTTCATAGAAAATGTTCCTTATTGTCTTAAGTGTATTCTCATTTTTGGATCACCTCAATCGGAGTTTTGTAGCTCAAGTTATAGCCAAAATAAATTTACTGTTCACGTGCACTGTTCATACTGGTATCTTGGTTCTGGCAGATTTTTGATCCAACTTTGTTTAGTAATTTGGTCAAGTTATTTGGTCTAACTTTCTTCATATGAAATGTTCTACTATGTCTTAGGTTTCCATCGGTTCAAGAATCGCCTAAATCCGAGTTTTCTAGAAAGAGTTATAGCCATTGGAACTTTACTGCTCAATGGCAATTCTGCAGAGTTGCAGGTTTGGTAACTCAACTTTGCTCAATAATTTGAATGGGTTAATGGCCTAATTTGGGTTTGTGTTCTTCATGAAAGTTTTAGGTCTATATCTTATCTAATTGCTGGAAAAATTTCAAGTCAATTTGACCTGTTTAGCTCGAGTTATAACCAAATGAAAGCCTGCTCTCATTTCACTTTGGTCAATTGGTTCACTAAGTTTTAGTTAGTTTTTGGCCATGGTTCCTTAGTGAAAATTGTGCCCTTTTATGTCTATTTTCATCCCCAATTGGTGGCATATCAATTGGGCTTGTAAAATTCCCGTTTTGGTCCTTCAAAGTAGGTTTGGTCATGCTGCCAGCAGCATGACCAATTGACCTACGAATTTGTCTTCCATTCTAACAATTCCTATACATTTCCTTTGGTCATTATTGACCATTTTTCAGTCCACAATTGATCAAAGATATCATTTATGCATTTCTCCAAAATTTGGTTCACAAACCCTAACATTCCTACCCTAATCTCACTAACTCTTGCATTTGACCATTTCAATGCCTTTAACTATCATCACTTAACTCATTAAGGTTCATATTCCTATCCAAGTCAATCAAGCCATGCAAATTACACTCTCCACAATGCTGGCCGAAATTCTCTCTCTTCCTAATCATGCAATATTTTTCAATTTCTTCATATAATCTCATTCATTTCTACCCTAAATCCATCATATATACTAAAAAGAAAAGTTGGATTAGCTTATCTTAAGTGAGCAGAATTTGTCTATCCAATTCTTCAACTTTGCTTGATTTATTTACTCCCAACCTTCTTATCAAAGTTCAAATACAAGTTTTACTTATGGGATGTAAAGATTTCATGGCAAGATTTAGGGTTTAAAGGAAGCTTTAGATGGCTTCAATGGAGGTTTCATTCATGGGGAAGCAAGGGAAGGTTTCGGCTGGTTTGGGTTGGGAGAGAAGATGAGGGTAATTTTTTTTTTCTTTGTTTTATTTTTGTCTTACTCAATGGATATTTAACTTGGTCAACTTTGGTAGGAAATTAAAAATCAATTGTGACATCATTTTGATGTCATAAAGTAATGTAATTAGCTTTTTCTTTTCTTTTCTTTTCTTTTTTCATTTATCTATTAGTTCCTTAATTTAATTCCCGATTCCAAAATTTTCTTTTCTCCGATTTTATTTGACAGTTAGGTCAGGAGTCAGCTCTCAGCGCCAATTGACCAAATTACCCCTCGCCGGTTCATCCCGGTTTGCAAATAATCCAATATTTCTTCCGACTCCCTGACCTAATTATTTGACTGACTTAACATTTCTTTTTCGTGATTTTCTCTTTTCCACTGTGTTCATAAGGGTCCTAAGGACCGCAGCGTCACTTTTTACGGTTCGAAATTTGAGTTTAAAATGACTTCGCAGTCGTTCCCGAGAAGGTCACCCATCGCTGTGACTCTCGGCTCGTTTAACCTCTTATGTTCTGTTTTTCTTACTTATACTTAACTAATTAAACATTACTAATTATTTGTGTTTATGGCTTCTCTAATTGACCTAAATGTGGTTCTAATCCCCTTAATTGTCCGGACCGACACCGGTCACCGGAACAGTGAAATCTACCAGGCTATGCAAACGGGGGTGTTACAAAGTTCATCCCATGTTGTGATAGAACCCGATGGCAAAGAATGTAACCACTCTCTAGCTCGGTCCTTCAAAGAAAAAGGAAATAATCTGAGTCGAATTGCATCATCAGAAACTCCATTTATCTTCAACATATCACTGATCTCAAGAAAGTATGCTAGATGCACATGTGGACTTTCACTTGGACTTCCCCCAAATTGTGATTGTTATACCATCTGACAGAGTGCAGGCTTCAGTTCAAAATTATTAGCTTCTACTCTTGGTCTTGTGATACTTGGCATGAAATCCCCAATGTTAGGATAGGCATGATCCTTCACAGAACGGTTGTTGTTGTTGTTGGCCATTTCTTCTTGTAATTGCTCTTGCTCTTGTGCTCTTTCTTGTTGTTGTTGAGCTTTAAATTCAGTTTTTCTCCTTTTAGATTCTGCTCTTAAAGCTCTTGTTGTCTTTTCTATTTCTGGATCAAAGAATAAATTGATTTCTTCACTTTTTATCCTTCTCATAAAATAAAGCACTTGAAAAACAAAATAAAAAAATTCTCAAAGTAAAATGGTAAAAAGAAAATAAAATAAAATGCCCAAATTAACCAAACAAACAATCGTTCAATATCAAACAAAAATCAAATCCCCGGCAATGGCGCCAAAAACTTGATGGTGCGTATCCGCAAGTATACGGGTCGTCTCAAGTAATAGAGTGATGAGTCAAGTATCGTTCCCACGAGGATTTGCCGTTTGAGTACCAAACTATGAATGAAGCGATTATTTGGGCTAATGATTGATGAATAAATGGTAAATGTAAATGAGCAAAGTAAATTAATTAATCTAATTGAAATGGGTAAAGAGCAAGCAAATAAATTCTAAATTTAGATGCAACTGAACTAAATTAATAATGGGTAATTTGAATCAAGGTCTAATTATGTTTAAAGTGATTCCAGAGTTGGGGTTTATGCATAAATTATTTGGGATTTGTCTTGGGCATTCCAATTTTAAGGGAAAAATAGAGTTTGAAGGAAATTGATTCTAAATTCCTTTGATATCTTTTTCAAGCAAACCAAAGTGTGTTCTAAAATAACCAAACCTACTTTCGTATGTTATTTGATTACTTTAAAACCCATTAAGTTTTGTAACCAATAATTAATTCCTCTTAAAATCCTAGTTTATTTCTAAATCTAGGTAATTTAAAGTTCCAATCCTTGATTATCTATCAATGACTTTTACCTTTCAGTCCTTCAATCAAAGATTAACACAATACCCAATGGGTACCAACATTAGGTAAGTAAATCAAGCACACAAGAAAGGAATCAAAACTCGTATTTATGTAAAATAAGGAAATACTCAGTCCAACTCCACAAATTAATCTAAAACATATTTCCCAACTCAGAAATCTAAAGAGTTTACTCACTCATAATGGTATTTACAAGAAAGATTGATGGAAAAGTAAAGAAAAATATAATAAGAGGACTAAAATAGAAAAACCCAGGTAGAAGAATCTAAAACTCTAGTTTCTGGAGGTCTAAAAGATGAGCAGCTCCTCCCCAAAAAAATGGCGTCCTCCTCTGTCTCTATTTATCTCTTTTTTCTTTTGTTTTATTTCTTTCCGTTTCCTCTTGTGGCAAAAACTAGGAAATGATGAATTTATATGGTCATAAAAAGTTGCCCTAAAAGTAAATAGGAGCCAAAGAGTGGATAGGAAATGAGGTATAAAATTATCCAAGTCAGCAGCATTATTCACGTTCTGGCAGTCTGCTTAGGGTACGGCTTAACCCTAAGCAGCTTCTTAGCAAATTTCAGCCTCTGGTTGCACTGTCTGCTTAAGGTTAAGCAGACCCTTAGCAAATCTCAGTAGACTTGGAGTAAAATGGACTTTTCTGCTCATGCTTGACTTCCAGCTTGACTTATGCTGCACCTTAAGCACTGCCGCTTTACCCTAAGCAGGATCTTGAGCAATTCTCGGTAGGTTGTGGAGTAAAAGCTTGAATGTGTAGGATTTAAGCCGTGCTTGACTTTCAGCTTGAATAGGCTTAAGGTTAAGCTTATATGACATACCCTAAGCAATATCATAAGCAAAGTCTCAAGCAAATTTCGACTAATTTACTCTTTCAAGGCTTGATTTCTTCAACTTTCCTCCATGCTTAAAGAATTCTAAATTTCTTCAAATCACTTCCTAATGCACTCATTGATCTTCGATTTGCCACAAAATCCTATAAAAAAAAAACAAAATTATAAAAATCAAATATAAAGTATCTAAAGTTAAAAAATAAGCTAATATAAAGCTAAAACATAAAATATACTAAAATATAAGGACAAAATGGATGCAAAACTATCCTAAAATGCCTATATGAAATGAGTGTAACATTTATGAATTAATTTATATATATTGTATTATATTTTAATATTTTAATAAATTTATTTATGTATTAACTATATTAATCTTCTAGGACTATTTTAATTATTCTAATAATTATTAATAAAAATTTTAATTTTTTTTAAATTTTCTCATTTTAAATTTTTTGTACACTTCAACATTAGTCCAACAAATTACGGCATTGAACCAACATCTGCTGCATTTGTTGGAATCTGTATACCACATTAAAAATATACAAAATAAAAATGGAAAAACAAAATATTAGTGATTATATTGTATTATTGATTTAACTAATATTTTAATGTGTAAAATAATTTAATTACTTATATAAACCCATGTTAAATGAATTAATATATAATTTGTTAATATTCTCTTTAAATTTAACATAATATCAAAGTCTTGATTTTGATTATAGGCTTCAGTCGCCCACAAAATTATGTAAATTGAGTTTGTATTAAATTAAAACTAACTAATTATCAAATGACAACCATATAATTGTACTTGAGAGGGAAGTATTGTGAATCTTTATCCCACATTAAAAATATACAAAATGGAAGAGTAAAAGTATAAGTGATTAGATTAAAATATTAACTTATCTAATTATTTTAATATGTGAAATAATTTAATTACTTATATTTAGGGGTGAGCATTCGGTTCGAACCGAACCGAACCGAACCGAACCAAACTGAATTAAATTATGAAAACTGAATTATGTATTCTAGAAATCGAATCGAACCGAAATTGATGAAAAACCGAATCAAACCGAACCGCTTTATTTCAGTTTGGTTCGGTTCAAACTGATCAGTTTTTATTTTTGATTGATTTTTTAATTTAGACTTGATTTTCAAGTTATTTGATCTAATTTTGACTTTGGTTTGAACCTAATAACCATTAATCAATGAAATTAAACAATATATATATATATATATATATATATATATATATAATTAAATATAATTCATAAATTTCTCATAAAATTAAATCAATTTGAATATATAAAATTACTATTCAGTTTGGTTCGGTTTAATCAATATTTTTATCTTTAAAACCGAACTAAACCAAAATAACTGAAATTTTTATAATTTAAAATCGAACCGATTAAATCAAACTGATTCGATTCGATTTTTCGGTTTGAACCGAAATCTGCTAACCCCTGCTTATATTAGCTCATACCATATTAAAATAAATTAATAAGCAATTGATCCAAAATTTTTGAATTTAACAGGATTTAAACAGCAGCATTGTAAGTTTTTTCTTTTTTTAATTAAGAAAAAAAAAGACATAGAAGCGTTGTAGAATTAGCCATGACTCATGAGAGAAAGGCCCAAGCTATGGTTGATATATCTACTTTATGGGCTATTCCCAATTAAATCAAGTCCGCAACCACACCTTTTAGTCTTTTTTCACAATTTCGCATTATAAATTTTCATTTTCTTCTGTCGGTTTATCTAGTCAGATATTATAATTATTTATAAAATTATTATGACAAATTATATCTAATTTATTAAATAGCCAATTTCTTTCATTGATTGTCGAAAATTATTTATTTTACTCATGTTAAATTATACATCCAGAAAAATATGATTTACATAAGGAAAAGAAAGAATTACTTATTTTAATGGATAATTACATAATTTAATAAATTATGTAATTTTTCATTCAATCATATAATTATATCATTGAAATATGCAAATTATCTATTTTCTTATATAAATTGTTTCTAGCTAGAAAAGTTACATTTCCCAATTTACACAAGGGAAGGGAAAAATTACTTATTTTAATAAAGCATTACATAAGATTACTACAATAAATGTTAAAATTAACGATAAAAAATTTTACAATCACATTTATAAAATTAACATACAGTAATAATATAGGCAATTGTTATTAATTGTACATAAAAAAAGATATAACAATCATTATTGTTACCATTAATAAATTTTTGACAGTAATAATAACTTTTTTTTACAATAACAATAAGTTTGTTATAAAATATCTATGACCATAATTTTATAATAATAAGATACATGTTATGACTGTGTGATGGTTTTAAGGTAATAATATTTTTTCTAATGTCTTTAACAAGATAATTTAGATAAAAAAACTAATTAATTAACAAAATAAATATATAAAGATTTACTCATCAGAATTACTAATTGCAAGGATTTACTCATTAATTATAATAAATTACAATAATTAAATAATAATTTATTCTAAATAAAAATAATTGAGTATTATAACCTGCCTTGTCATTTTTTGTCCTAGAGGCATACAATTATTGCGCAATTTTTTTTATTTTTAAGTATAGACCTTTCGTTTAATGGAGACAGAATACAAATCAGAAATATAAAATTTCATATTACTATAATTCTATATAAGAAAATTTAAGATAAACTAATTATAATAAATTTCAAATTGAAAGACCTAATCATATTGAAAAATCATTTGAATTAATTATTTATTGAGAAGCACACTACACTCGGTGATAATCTATCACTACTCAACTATATAATTTTTTTACAAGTCCGGTTTGAAAACTATCAAAAATTTTATTGTAATTATTTTTTGTGAAATTTTATTTTGAATTATAATAAAAAAACTTAATTAAATAGAAATTTAAGTAAAAATAAAATTAAAAATTTTAAATTTATATAAATTTGAAAATTAATTTAAATAATAAAATTTAAAATAAATTAATTTTTAATAATCAATTAAATTTTATCTTTTATTGTAATGATTTAATAATTTTAACAAAGTCAATATTCTCCTTGATAGATATATTTCACACTTTAGGAGGCCATAAATATTGGGCGAGGGGCCACCATATTAAATAATAAACACCGTAAGGATTCGTGTCTGGCAACATATGTCTTATTTACACAGAAAAAACTACTTATTTTAATAAATCATTACATAAAGTCAGTACAATAACAAGTTAGAATCAGCAGGAAAAATTTTACAATGAGATTAATATTATAAAATTAATGTATAATAATAATATTAATACTCAACTTAACTAAGCATTTATGCCAAAAATTTAGAGTCGGCTATATGGATTCTTTTTCTCCACTTTAAACGATTTTGGGTTAAATCATCGGAAATATGTAATGCTTGTAGGTCATGTTGTACTACTCTCCTCCAAGTCAGTTTAGGTCTACCCCTTCTTTTCTTTCTATCCTCTACCCTAATGTGCTCTACTTGTCAAACTGGAGCCTCCATATGTCTACGCTTCACGTGACTAAACCACCTCAATCTCCCTTCTCTCAACTTATCCTCAATTGGTACCACTCTTACCTTTTCTCTAATACTCTCATTACGGACTTTATCTAGTCTAGTATGGCCACTCATCCACCTTAACATTCTCATCTCCGCAACTCTTATCTTAGACACATATGACTCATTCAGTGCCTAACACTCACTACTATATAACATGGCTGGTCGTATGGCCGTACTGTAAAATTTTTCTTTCAACTTATTAGGAATCCTGCGATCACATAAAACTCCTGTGGCATGTCTCCACTTCAACTATCCGGCTTTAATCCTATGACTAACATCCCCCATCTACTTGAAGGACAGAGCTGAGATATTTAAAGTGATTACTTTGGGACAGTATCACTCCATCCAAACTAACTCATTCCCTATCACTAATTATGCCTTCACTGAACTTGCAATGCATGTATTCTGTTTTCATTCTACTTAACTTAAAGCCCTTTGACTCTAGAGTATTTCTCTAAAGCTCTAGCTTTCTATTGACTCCTTCTTGCGTCTCATCAATCAGAACTATATCATCCATAAACATCATGCATTAAGGGATACTCTCTTGTATATGTTTCATTAATTTATCTAAAACTAATGTAAAAAGGTAACGGTTTACAGCTGAATCTTGGTGTAATCCAACTGAGATAAGAAAATCTCGTGTCCTCTCCCATTGTGCGCACAATAGTAGTTACTCCTTCATACATGTCTTTCAACACTTGTATGTACCTAATAGATATCCCCTTTTGTTCTAACACTCTCCATAAGATAACTCTTGGAACACTATCATAAGCCTTCTCCAAATTGATAAAAATCATGTATAAATCTTTCCTCACATCTCTATATTTCTCCATCAAGCTTCGAATGAGAAATATCGCTTCCATAGTTGAACGACTAGGCATGAAGCCAAATTGATTGGCAGAGATAGAAGTATTATGACGTAGTCGATGTTCCACAACTCTCTCCCACAACTTCATAGTATGGCTCATGAGTTTAATTTCCCTATAGTTTGAGCAACTCTATATGTCTCTCTTATTTTTAAAAATAGTTACTAAAATACTCCTCCATTCATCAGGCATTTTCTTTGAATTTAGAATCATATTACATAATTTAGTTAACCATGCCACTGCCATATCTCCCAAACATTTTCACACTTCAATTGGTATTCCATCGGGTCCACAGGCTTTACCCATTTTCATTCTCTTAAGTGCTTCCTTTACTTCTAAAGATCTAATCCTTCTAGTATAATTTACATTCTTTTCTATTGCTCTGTAGTCTATATTCACTCTATTACCATTTTGACTATTATTAAAGAGATCATCAAAATAATTTCTCCATCTTTCTTTAATGTTCTCATCTTTCACCAACACTTTTTCTTCTTTATCCTTAAGGCACCTAACTTGATTGAGATCTTGACATTTCTTTTCTCTCTTCCTTGTTAATCTATAAATATCTTTCTTCCCTTCTTTAGTTTAAAGTTTTTCATATAACTTTTTAAAGGCCTGCGCTCTTGCTTGACTAACTGCCTTTTTTGCTTCTTTCTTTGCTATCTTGTACTGTTCATATGCCTCATTATTATCACACTTAGGTAATTTCTTATACCATTCTCTCTTTCTATTCACTGCCTTTTGTACTTCCTCATTCCACCATCATCTCTCTTTTGAGGGTGGTCCATGTCTTCTAGACTCTCCAAGTATTTTTCTAGCTACTTCTCTAATCTTTGATGCCATCTGTATCCATATACCATTGGTCTCCATATCCAGCTTCCATACTTTGAACTCGAGAAGCTCATTTTTGAACTTCACTTGCTTTACTCCTTTGAACTCCAACCACTTTGTTCGAGCTACACTATTTCTTCTAACCTTACTTGAATTGTTCATAAACTTGACATCCAAGACCATTAATCGATGTTGACTTGTTAAAGCCTCCCCCGGAATGACCTTACAATCCTTGTATAGAGCTCTATTTGTCTTCCTGGTTAAGAGGAAGTCAATTTGGCTTCTATGTTGCCCACTTTTGAAAGTCACTAAATGTGACTCTCTTTTTATAAAGTAGGTATTTGCTAGTATTAGGTCGTATGCCATAGCAAAATCCAAAATGCTTTTTCCCTCCTCATTTCGGTTGCCAAATTCAAAACCTCCATGAATATTCTCATAACATTGTCTATCACTTCCTACATGTCCATTTAAATCTCCACCGATGAAAACATTCTCTTTTTTCGGTATGCTTTGCATTAGATCATCCATATCTTCCTAAAACCCTTGTTTGCTCTCACTATCTAATCCTATTTGTGGGGCATAAGCACTAACTACATTTATTATTTCTTCTTCTACTACTAGCTTTACTAGTATAATTCTATCTCTTACTCTTTTCACAGCTATTACAACATCTTTCATTGTCCTATCTATGATTATACCCACAATGTTCTTATTACTCTTCTTTCCAATAAACCACAGTTCGTACCCTAAATTACCCACTTCCTTACTTTTCTCTCCTACCAATTTAGTCTCCTGAATGCAAGCAATATTCACCCTTCTTGTTTCCAAGTTATCCACAAGCTCCATTAATTTTCTTGTAAGTGATCTAATATTCCAAGTACCAACCTTGATTCTTCTCTTATCATATTCCTTCCTAATTGATCTCCTTCTATAATATTTTCTATTATTCTCTATGCCTATCTGGTGTTCTATTCCACTATCTGTTCTACTATCTGTCCTATGGACTAACTTCTTTATCCACACCCGTCCATAATGTGGGAACCCTTGCTCATTTAACAACACACTCGGGCACCGGCATAGCGTATCGTTTTCAGTGAACGCCCTACACCCTTGCATATTTCTCACTACACCAAGGCTCCAATGTAGTGCGTTGTAAGTAGAGGACGCCCAAACGTTTATAACATTTGATTCCATATCATAAGATGTGACGAAGTTTTTACGCTGATTGTCACCTACCCCAACCCTTCTCCTTTATTCGGGTTTAGGACTGGCTAAGCGCAAACTACTTAGGCGGAGTTATAGTAATAATATTAATAATAATTATTATTGATATATAAAAAATGACAATAATTAAACAATCATATTAAATGAATTAATATATAATTTGCTTAATACTCTCTCTAATCAGCTATGCATAAGATTATATAAATTGTGCTAGTATTAAATTAATAATAACTAATTATTAAATGACAACCATATAATTATACTTGATAGGGAAGTGTTGTGAATCTCTATCCCATATTAAAGACTAGCCATCTTTATCCCATATTAAAGATTAGCCATGACTCATGAAAGAAAGGTCGTTGTGAATCTTTATCCCACATTAAAGATTACCCATCTTTATCTCACATTAAATATTAGCTCTGACTCATGAGAGAAAGGCTATGACTCGTGAGAGAAAAGCCAAGGCTCTGGTTGGTATATCTACTTTGTGGCCATTCCCAATTAAATCAAGTTTAGTCTTTTTCCACAGTTTCACATTATAAATTTCATTTTCTTCTGTCATTTTATCTAGTCAGATATTATAATTATTTATAAAATTATTATGACAAATTATATCTAATTTATAAAATAGCAAATTTCTTTCATTGATTGCTGTAAAATATTCATTGTATTCATGTTAAATTATACATCCAGATAAATATGACTTACATAAGGAAAAGAAGAATTACTTATTTTAATGGATAATTACATAATTTAATAAATTATGTAATTTTTCATTCAGTCATATAATTATATCATTAAAATATGCAAATTATCTATTTTCTTATATAAATTTTTTCTAGTTAGAAAAGTTACATACACCAATTTACACAAGGGAAGGGAAAAACTATTTATTTTAATAAAGCATTACATAAGATTACTACAATAAATATTAGAATTAGCAGTATTTTACAGTCGCTTTTATAAAATTAACATACAGTAATAATATAAGTAATTATTATTAATTACATATAAAAAAAGATATGATAATCATTATTGTTACCATTAATAAATTTTTAATAGCAATAATAACTTTTTTTTACAGCAACAATAAGTTTATTGTAAAATACCTATTACCATAATTTTATAATAATAAGATACATTAATTGACGTATTGCTGTTACAAACATATCACAACAAATTTTATACTTCTAGTAATAAAATTTTGGCTGCTAAATTTAACATTTATTGTAGTGGGTAGTCAATTATGCAATTTTTTTAAAATGGTTTGTAATTTTTTTCATAAAAATGCGTAAATTATCCATTTTCTTAAATAAATTATTTCCAAAAAAATTATATAGCTCAATACACTGATTTATATAAAGGAAGGAAATTTTGCTTATTTCAATAAAAATTACGTAATTTAAATGATTAATTATATAAATTTTCTTTAAATCATATAATTTTTTACGTTGAGGAGAGAGAGAAGCAAAATTGCAAAAAGATGAGAGGGAGGGAGAAATGATAAATGTTATGAATGTGTGATGGTTTTTTTTTTTAATGTCTTCAACAGGATAATTTAGATAAGAATAACTAATTAATTAACAAAAATAAATATACAAAGATTTACTCATCAGAATTACTAATTACAAGGAATTACTCATTAATTATAATAAATTACAATAATTAAATGATAATTTATTCTAAATCAAAATAATTGAGTATTATATCCTGCCTTTTCATTTTTTGTCCTTAGGCATACAATTATTGTGCAATTTAAAAAAACATAAATAAAATATAGACCTTTCGTTTCATGGAGACAAAATATAAATCAAAAGTATAAAATCTCATATTACCAAAATTGTATATAAGAAAATTTAAGATAAACTATTTATAATATATTTCAAATTGAAAGACCTGATCGTATTGACAGATCATTTGAGTTAACTTTTTATTGAGAAGCACACTCCATTCGGTGGTAATTTACTACTATTGGACTATATAATTTTTCTACGTGTTCGATATGGAAACCATTAAAATTTTATTGTAGTTATTTTTTGTGAAATTTTATTTTGAATTATAATAAAAAACTTAATTAAATAGAAATTTAAGTATAAATAAAATTAAGAATTTTAAATTTATATAAATTTTAAAATTAATTTAAATAAATTTTAAAATTAATTTAAATAATAAAATTTAAAATAAATTAATTTTTAATAATCAATTAAATTTTATCTTTTATTATAATGATAATAAATCACTATTAATAATTTTGACAAAGTCAATATTCTCCCTGATAGATGTATTCCGCCGCAAATATTGGGGCAGGGGCCCCCATATTAAATAATAAAATTTTGAAATTTTTGGGGGCCGTGGTGTAAGGCGGACAGCCCGTTACCCCGTGAGGATTAGCCAAACCCAGCCAAGCCGTAGGCCTATGAAATGATATAAGGGCACGATTGATGAGAATGAGAAGTTTGGCGGATACTTTTATAAATATGGAAAAGTCCAGGGGGATGTGATGGGTGAGACATACTGATGTCTCCTCCTACCAGAGGTCACTATGCTCCTAATGCTCTTTAGGGGGGTGTGACTAGTTGGGCAATGGTGAGCACGGTCGGGCCCAGCTAGTTGCCGAAATTGGTGTCAAGCTCTCCACCATCCCCGGGGTCACTGGCGCAAGGGCGTGACTCTAAGTGAGCTCCCTACGTACTCATTGTACTAGGCGGCGGGCATCGGGCTCTCGAGAGATAGGAGCTCGGTGTCTCCATGAAGAAGGAGCTTCATGGACACTACAAGGCCGAGGGGCTTGTAGTGCGCGTCTCTCCTAGGCTCGAGGTTTCAGTATAAGGCCGATGATGCTGCTCGGTATACGGGCCAATGATGCTACTCGGTAAAGGGGAATAAATATTATACCTTGGCTTTGGGTTCAGCCATACGGTCGGATGTTGCTTATTGCCTTGCTTTCGGAGGATGCTCGTTACTAGGCTTTCGGTAGATGCTAGATGTAACACCCTAGGCAAATCCCACATCGACAAAACACGGGAGAGATGCTGGGTTCATAAGATGGAGGTTCCTAACCCCTATTGACGCGTTTTAAAACGGTGAGGGCTTCGGCCCAGAGCGGACAATATCACTAGTGGGCCGGGCCATTACATTTGTGGTATCAGAGCAGCTCCGCGTGCAACCTTGAACGATGGTGGGGCAAACCTCAGCGAGGACACTGAGTCCCATAAGGGGGGTGGATTGTAACACCCTAGGCAAATCCCACATCGACAAAACACGGGAGAGATGCTGGGTTAGGAACCTCTATCTTATGAACCCAGCATTTCTCCCGTGTTTTGTCGATGTGGGATTTGCCTAGGGTGTTACAATCCACCCCCCTTATGGGACTCAGCGTCCTCGCTGAGGTTTGCCCCACCATCGTTCAAGTGGCCCAGCCCACTAGTGATATTGTTCGCTCTGGGCTGAAGCCCTCACGGTTTTAAAACGCGTCAATAGGGGTTAGGAACCTCCATCTTATGAACCCAGCATCTCTCCCGTGTTTTGTCGATGTGGGATTTGCCTAGGGTGTTACAATCCACCCCCCTTATGAGACTCAGCGTCCTCACTGAGGTTTGCCCCACCATCGTTCAAGGTTGCACGCGGAGCGGCTCTGATACCACAAATGTAATAGCCCGGCCCACTAGTGATATTGTCCGCTCTGGGCCGAAGCCCTCACCGTTTTAAAACGCGTCAATAGGGGTTAGGAACCTCCATCTTATGAACCCAGCATCTCTCTCGTGTTTTGTCGATGTGGGATTTGCCTAGGGTGTTACACTAGAAGCTGTACACGATGAAGGGCAACATCGTGCTACAAGGAATATCAATGCTCGATGTGTGTTCACCTTGAGAAAGGGTGAGCGGAGTATACAACCCCGAAATGGGGGAAGGGCATGATGTCCTTGTTAGAAACATATTGTGGCATGCACAACGTATAAGTGATATGTTGGGCAAATGAGTATTCTTGATGTTGTTGAGCCCTGAAGAGGTGGTATGCGAGTGCAGTACACCAATTGGGGATCATCAATACAAAGGATGCTAACGTGGGCCGAACATGGCACGAAATGGGCAAATGATATTTGCTGAGTGAGTAACTTCATTTGAGACTTTGGTTGGACAAAAATGAGACGGTCGATGTTGAGAAAACGTTAAAAAAATATGGGGCAACTGGTAGCCCTAAAGCCATTGAGATGGTGAACAACCCTTGTCGGGTGATGATATACGATACTCGGGATTGCTTAAAAGACTTTGAAAGTCTTCGAGATGTGTGGGGACGGGTAAGCCCCAAGGATTGATAAGACGGCTACGAAGTGTTAAAGACTGTGGAAGTCTTTCGAGATATGGGGTGTGCTATCCCCAAGAGATTAAGAAACCGATGGCTTATCTCACTGAGATGGTGTCTTACCCTAGTTGGGGTAAGAGTTGGCATTCGGGAGCTACTTGTTGGCTATGAAAGCCTTCCAATACCTTAACATATATTGTGCGGGTAAAGAGATGGGAAATTCGAGATAGCTTAATGGTTATGAGAACCTTCGGAATTATGGGTTGGAATACCCTAATCGGTATGGAGACGGTTGTTTTCTCCTTGGAGAATGCCATTGCGGTTGGCTGCTATAACCTTCAAATGAAGGATGAGAAATATATTGAGTCCCTTGAAATATGAATGTTGCTATCCTATGGATAACATAGAAAGTGAAATAGTTGCAAGAGTGCAACTTGAGACGGTCATTGCGGGCCATTGATGGCAAGTTCGGATTATGTGTGGATTCTATGGAATCCCACTTAATTACGAGGCAATAGATGCTACGAGTGGCTGAAGTAAAATCAGCTATGAGATAAATTCGGAAAAGGGACAAGTGGATCCCAAAATCATGCTACGTAGAAATTGATATGGCTTACGAAAAGCCTAGAAAGGGTATAAAACCCAAGGTCCAATTTCGGAGGTAACGAGTTGGCTTGTGATAACACGAGAAAGGGCAGAGGCCCAATTGTGCGCGTAAGCACTATTAAGTTGCATTGGCAAACGGTAGTCGAATGTCCCTATGAAAATCAAAAGTTTCGGATACCTAGTACTGGTAACTAGGTCATAATGCTGATGGTGGTAGCTTATATGAGAAAAAGCTTACCAAAACAATCGTAAAATACGAGATGGTGCTGTTCAGAGCCACATTGTGATAAAAGTGGTGATACCACGTGTGGGAGGGCTGCACGCCTCATTAGATGTAATCTTTTGAGGAGAGGGTAATGACTCCCCGATGAATTGGGTGTGCCAATAGAGCTTGAGGCCACCTTGAATACCTATGAAGTGAGAATACATAGAGATGATGAAGCACTTGTCAAGTGACATTGAGTTATGGGCAAACGAATGATCTTGGGATCACAATTGTGATGATAGTGGTGTCGAATAGAGTTCCGGACATCTGTGGGAAATCTAAGCAATTGTGATGGCCAAGCATTTAGATTGCGATAACGAGATGAGCTTGATGACTGTGACAGTCGTGTATATGTGTTTTTCACCGAGGAAACTATAATGAGAAGCATATGGGATAAGAGAAGTCCCTCGAGGCAATCTTGTGAAATTTTGCAGGTGGAGAGTGCAATCATGAGCCATATGGTAGCCCATCGGGGTGTCAACCACATTCCAAGTGGACGTTATGAAGTAGCAAAAGGTGGAGACCTCAAGAGAACATGAATGCCAAACTCATCTTATGGTGCACAAGATGAATCAAAACCAAGTAGGAAGAGAATGAAGCGAGCGGAAGCAATTGATAGCCGAAAATTGTTTATCGTCGATAAACGGTAGCCTCAAGAGATGGGTGTACAAACAATGGGTGTGCAGTAGAAAAGAGGGCAAAACTAGCATGAGCAATGAGTCCCACAAGCATAATATGAGTTCCAAAGAGGAACGTGATGTTACATGAAATCGGTAATGTGTGAGTTTTTCTATTCATTTACATGATGAATATGTTGTTCATTATTGGCTACTGTAATATTATAGCATAGCTCCGAAATGGAATACTATTGCTTCCTTATGCTTGAGTTCATGTATAACACTATCTTGTATTGTGATTATTTGCGAGGTACTTATGATGGCGCAACTATAAGGCAAAGCCACGAGAATGACTTAGCGTTCATGCGGAGGTGTGTCCATTACAATACTGAGAAACGAAGCACCGGAAGAATCAGCATAAAAATGAGATGTGAAGGATTAAGTGGGGGAGCATGCAGATGATTGAACAGATCCATCAAAGTGGGAACTCGCTGGGTTGCAATGCCACAGCAACAACAGCGATAGTCGACAGGATTGTCGAGTATCCAAGTGGGGCAGAATGTCACAAGAAAGAAAATGGAAATCTCATTATTAAGGAAGCGGGGCAATCATTCCACCATTGATTGAGTGGGGCAGCTAGGCAACAACCAGAACATAAGGAGGATATGAAGAATGTGTATGAAGATGGGCACAAGTTGATATGAAAATGCATGAGGGAATCGGGAGATCAATATGCGAGAACCAGACATGATGAAGGATTTGATGAGGCACAAGATGTTTGGGGAGAGCTTTGTTCAACATGATGAATAACAGGAAGAGGCACATTTAGGAGAGCTTTGTTCAATACGGTGACTAATATGGAGAGGCACAAGATGTTTAGGAGAGCATTGTTCAATAAGAGGTGTTCGGGGCAAATCGATGAGGACATCGATTGTCTAAGTGGGGGAGAATGTAAGGCGGACAGCCCGTTACCCCGTGAGGATTGGCCAAACCCAGCCAAGCCGTAGGCCTATGAAATGATATAAGGGCACGATTGATGAGAATGAGAAGTTTGCTGGACACTTTTATAAATATGGAAAAGTCCAGGGGGGTGTGATGGGTGAGACATACTGATGTCTCCTCCTGCCAGAGGTCACTATGCTCCTAATGCTCTTTAGGGGGGTGTGACTAGTTGGGCACTGGTGAGCACGGTCGGGCCCAGCTAGTTGCCGAATTTGGTGTCAAGCTCTCCACCATCCCCGGGGTCACTGGCGCAAGGGCGTGACTCTAAGTGAGCTCCCTACGTACTCATTGTACTAGGCGGCGGGCATCGGGTTCTCGAGGGATAAGAGCTCGGTGTCTCCATGAAGAAGGAGCTTCATGGACACTACAAGGCCGAGGGGCTTGTAGTGCGCGTCTCTCCTAGGCCCGAGGTTTCGGTATAAGACCGACGATGCTGCTCGGTATACGGGCCGATGATGCTACTCGGTAAAGGGGAATAAATATTATACCTTGGCTTTGGGTTCAGCCAAACGGTCGGATGTTGCTTGTTGCCTTGCTTTCGGAGGAAGCTCGTTACTAGTTTTCGGTAGATGCTAGAAGCTGTACACGATGAAGGGCGACATCGTGCTACAAGGAATATTAATGCTCGATGATCGGGCTAGATACTTGAAAGACCCTCGATAAGAACACTTGAGATCCTTTATTAAGGGGGAAAGACCCTTGAATACGAGTAGGCTGGCCTAGATTGGGTGGAAGTCTAGGCGCCGCACGGGACTACTGTCCGAGCTAGGAAGTGGACCCGTGACACGTGGCGCCCCCAGTCACTGTAAGGATTTGTATCTGATTACATATGTCTTATTTATACAGCAATAACAACTTATTTTAATAAAACAATACATAACGTCACAACAATAAAAAATTAGAATCGATAGTAAAAATTTTATAATGATATTAATTTTATTATTATAAAATTAATGTATAGTAATAATATTAATAATAATTATTATTGATTTATAAAAAAATAAAAATAATTAAAAAATTATATTAAATAAATTAATATATAATTTGCTTAATATTCTATTTAAATTTAATATAATTTTAAAGTCTTATTTTTAATTATAGGTTTTAACTATCCATAAAATTATTTAAATTAAGTTCATATTAAATTAATAATAATTAATTATTAAATAATAATTATATAATTATACTTGAAAAAGAAGTGTTGTGAATCTTCATCCCTGATTAAAGATTAGCCATCTTTATCCCATATTAAAGAATAGTCATGACTCATGAGAGAAAGGCCAAGGCTCTGGTTGGTATATCTACTTTATGGACTGTAGCAATGGGATTTTGCGGTCGCCCGGACGATCACTCACCGAAGTGGGAAAAAGTGAGGAGTCGCCACCTTAGTTTTGAGGGAAACTAAAGAAAACCATTTGGGGAGTTAAATTAAAAATGAAACCACTTCAAAACAGAGATTCTAGGTTCGGGGTCCGTAAACGGGTGGGGAAGGTGTTAGGCACCCCACCTCGTCCCTTAATAAGGGTAAATAGATTTAATTTTACGTCCTTTGTAAATCAGTTAGGAGGGCTCGAATGGGAATGTTAATCCTTCTGGTAAAAGGAATGTTTGATTTTTCACTGATTAGGATTACCCAGATACATAAGTAAATGAGACAGCCTTAGTGAGTCGACGTCACGAATCGTTTTGGTTTTGGGATTATCTTGCATTCGGGTTGAAATTTGGTGTGAGAATCGGATAAGAACTCTCCTCCTATCTCTTTTAAATGTTTATTAAAATTTGAGTAAAGACCGGATAAGAACTCTCCTCCGATCTCTTCTAGGTTATTTATTAAAATTCTAATTGGAGATCGGGTAAGGATCCTCCTCCGATCTCTTTGAGGTATTTATTAAAATTTTGAAGACGGGAACCGGATAAGAATTCTCCTCCGATCCCTATTTAATAGTTAATAGAATTTTGAGTTGAGACCGGATAAGAACTCTCCTCCGATCTCTTTTAAATTAGAATTTTGAGTTGAGACCGGATAAGAACTCTTCTCCGATCTCTTCTAAACTAGAAAGGAGCCTGAAAGGATTTTTCGATCTCCCGAATTTTGGTATCCTAAGAACTTAAAGATAAGGATCCTGTAATTTAAAGATGTTGGGGATGAGACTTATCAATAACTTTTGGCTAGATGGGGATAATGAGACTTGATTTACCGACCTCTCATGTATTCATTTTTACCAATATCTATTAATAACCGATCTATTCTGTTTCGTTTACTTTGGTTTTGTTCCACTTTATGACGTCTTTGCCGAACTGCCGTTTCCTAACGTGTTATTCATGTTCTCTCTTTGAAAAGAGACCTCTAAGTTGCAATTACCTACGTTTACCCAACTGTTTACATACTACTAGGAGTTAGAAAACTTACTTTCAGAAATAATGAAGATTAATAAAAATGAACTGATCACTAAAGAGATGATTTGGGAGTGTCACTCTTTGGGGGTCGTTTGTGCAAGAGTAAACTTGAAGAAAATTGCGGATGTAGGAAAAACAAGGAAAATGCGGAAAATAAACGTGGACACTTAATAAAACAGTAGCATGAACTCCTACAATAACATCTTTTGAGGTTCTCTTGTGCAAAATACTCTTGAAGAAAGTTGCAGATGCATGAAGAATAAAGGAAGTGCGGGAAATAAAAGTAAACAGCAGTATGAGCTCTTACCTGTGAGGAGCCGGATCTACTAAAATAGTTGCGGGATGGCAAACAGGGATAAGACAGGGAATTGATTAGCCTGAGGGTGGTGTTCTTCGTGAACTGGAGGGTACTCAGCTAAAATGCGAGTGATATGAAGTTGAGTTTAGAGATGATGGAAGACAGAAAATGAGAGTGCCACTAGATAATGAACAAACTGGAAATGTAGAGTTCCAGTATTCAAAATCTCTTCAAGAAAACACTTCAGAAAACTAGTTTCCAAAGTCTTTTAATCAACACTTCTAAATAGCAGAGTAACAAACTAAATGAAATTTCAGAGTTCCTCTTGCTATAATAACAGCCTCTCGTCTATTTTTTCTTTTTTTTCTGAACAGTTTTTCATGCAGGTATTTATAGGAATCGGGTGCTCCTCGTGAAGGGTCAGGATTTATTTGAGGGAGATGGAGGGTCAAGATTTTGAAGGACAAGATCGGACGTTCAGGAATTAAAGAGAATCAAGATGAATGGCTGAGATCGCTCCCCAGAATATTTGTCCTTTTCATCTTTTGATCTGACGGTCTTGAATCCTCTTGTCCGGAACGATCTGAGGGCTAAGAGCGAAAAACGCTGGTGTTGTCGTCTTCTCTTTTGATCCAATGGTTCCGGATTCATCCTTACAAGTGAGATCAACGGTGGGGATTGGGATGTACAGGACTGTCATGACATACCACGGCACTGTCACAAGATTGCGGGCGATTCTTAGGCGTGCGGTGGAGATCTCGTCTGCAACGCTTTAACTACCTCGGCTCTGATTCTGACGACGGTTATTGGGATTTGTCTTATTCCTTTTGTCCTCCGATCCCTCTACGCTACTATTCCGATCTCTTATGCTGATCTCCCATATTTCGATCTATTATTCCGATCTTCCCCTTCCTCATGTCCGGTGTGGCCAAAGCATTAATTGCCCCTCGATTCCCGAAGCGTTCGCTTCGTTTTCTGCTCAGCAATAAATGCTCATTTTCCCCTATATATATCCCTGTTGACAGAGACATTTCTCTCATCTGTTTTCCTCTCTTCCTTTCTTACTTCCTCTGTTCTAGCTGCTCCGGTGGAAGTTCTGGCTATAACTGTGGCTTTGATCTTTTTCCGATGAACTTCTCTACTTACCGATTGAAAATTTACGATCCTGGTGATCGAATGACCTTAACTGACGAAGGTGAGAGGACTGGATTTGACCGATCTATATTGCGGACCTTGGTTGTACCGATCTCGAGTCGCTCAGCTGAGTTCACTCGGTTTCTCATCACATTGGGTGTTCCGACAGCGTTTTTCCTCCACATTGGGTGTTCCGACAGCGGGTCGGTTTCGAGTGGTAACATTGGTGACGATGTCTCTCATCTTCATGAGAGTCATAATCACCCCTTCTGAGCTGCACATCGATCTGGTGTCAACAGCCGGTCTCCTGGTCAAACACGTCTTTTGATTCAGCCACGAGACTTGGCTTTGACATAGGCCTTTTAGATAGGATGTTCCACCGGTCTCTAGAGATCGCCCAAATGATGTAATCCTAAGATGTAATCAGACCTCTAGAGATCGCCCAAATGATGTAGTTAGACCTCCATTGTCATCCGATCCCTAGAGATCGCCCAAATGGTATATTTTGTTTTCAATGCAATCCGATCTCTAGAGATCACAGAAATGATGTGATCCAATGTTAGTGTAATCCGATCTCTAGAGATCGCCCTAATGATGTAATCCGATCTTTTTGCAAATAAAGACTTTATTTTGCAGTTATCATCTTATTATTTTTGCATTGATTATTTTCCGATCTCTAATGTGGTTATCCGATCTGGTTCTTTACTTGAATGACACTTAACTGATCCTTTATTCAAAATATTTAACTTATTATGCCGATCTCCAATTAACCGATCTCAGAACATTCGGATATTTGAGAGAAGTGTCAGAACAGCTGTCAACTCCCACCAATCGATGCGCTGCCTAGAACCTTGCGAGCATTAAATGCTCGGACTAGTATAAATAGGGGCGAGGGGCTAGTTAGTTGTTCTCTCATCCCTTTCTCAGCCTCTTGTTCGCAACTTCGAAGCTCTCTCATTTTCTTCAGTGTCTCCGACGCCGATCAGACTCCGGTAAGGACCTTGATCTTCTTTTTTGTTTAAGTTCTTTGTTTCTTTTGAAAATGAGCGGTGCCGAAGGTCAGAGAGCGGTGAGCCCTCCTTCCATTCAGTTCTCATGGTCATCGTCTGATGAGGAAGAGGCGGTCGGGCCAAGCACGCAACCCGAACCCCCTAGGGTCTCTGCTCCAGGTCGGGGTCGGGTCATACCATCAAGGCTTGCACCACCTTCAAGGAGAGAGACCCTTCCTATAGACGAGCTTCCGTCGGTTCTTCGGGAATCCGATCTGCAATCGTTTGTTCAAGAATACAATATTTGTCCTGATTCATATGAGCTGATCAAGTGCCATGGCGATCTTCGTGTCGATCACTCTTTTGAAGAGAATGACATGGTCATGGTGTACGAGGAACAGTTAAAGGCCGGTCTGAGGTTCCCTCTAGACGATTTCTATAAGGAAGTCCTAAAACTTCACCGAGCATCCATTGTTCAAATTCACCCCAACTCGTGGCGGATCTTGGTAGCTTTCCGAGGTCTATGCCGAGCTAAGGGAATCAGACCTACGGCTAAGGTGTTCGCCGAGCTGCACAGACTAACTCACCGAAAGGACGATGACCATTGGTTCTTTCAGGCGAAGCCTCGCTGCGGGCTCTTTTCCGATCTTCCCTCGTCTCTTAAGAATTGGAAGAATCGTTTCTTCATTGTGAGGAGCAAAGATCCGAGCTGCTTTGAGGACTTTCCCCGCAGTTGGTGGTACCAGGGACCCTTGCTTCCGAACCACATTACCCTGAGCCAAGATGAAAGCCTAATAGTGATGGATTTGAAGAGTGAGGCTGCCACTAAAAAGTATTCTTGTTTGGACGCGGTGACTGCCGAGCTGCACCATTGGACTGTTCAGCTGCTCACTGGCCAAGACCGCGAACTTCCGCTCTCTAACCTCGGCATCGGTATTTTCTATATCTCAGTTCTCACGACCTTAGCGATCTCACTAACCTTTTCTTTGTGCAGGTATGGCGGGTGGTGAAGGTCATAGGAAGCGGAAGAAGGAAAGAGAGATCTTCCGGAAAGTAAAGGAGATGAAGCGTTCAGAACGACTTCAAACACCCGGTCGCGAACCTGGGGAGATACCAAGAGATCCGCCTCCACCTTTGGATCTGCCGACCGCTGAAGCTGTCCGATCACCTCCTAGATCGGAAGAGCAGCCTCCGACTCTTGCAGTTGTCCCAAGCACGGAAGGGGGGCCTCCTCAAGCTTCTGGGAGGACCTCTTCTCGTGGCGCTCAAATACTGATGGACTGCTTGAAGAATAACCGGACTGTCAGGGAGAACCCTGATTTTGCCAAAGTCCTGGGGTCTACCATCTTTTTTCAGGAGGATCGGGACAGGCTATCCCGGAATGGTCTCGATGATATCTTGACTCGAACCATGAGCCTAAACGTGGAGTGTTTGGTGAACCAGACCATGATTCGGGAAAAGATTCAGCGTCTGGGTAAGGAGGTCGGGAAGAAGAATCAGGAAACGGCTTCCCTCCGATCCGAACTCTCATCCGCTCGGGATTATATATCTCAAGTCGAGGGACGGGCAAAGCTCCATGAAGACCGGTTGGCCGAACAGAATCGTATTTTGGATGAGAGGGACCGTGCTCTTAGGGAAGTCCAGGCGCTTCACGCCAACGAATCCGCTCAGGTCGCTCAACTCATAGAGGAACTCGAGGCGAAGGATAAGGAGCTTAAGGAGAAAGACAAGGAGTTGAAGGAGAGGGATGAAGAGATGGTGGCAGGAATAGCCGGAGCCTATGTGAATGCTCATAAGGATCTCTTGGCCGAACTCCAAAAGCGCTACCCTGAAGAGGACTTCTCTTGGATGGACGACCTGGCTCCCGGGGGCGATGGTGAAGATAGTGAGGAGGAGGGCGAGGAAGAGAGAGAGAGTGAGCAGAATGTAAATCAGGCTGGGGGTGATCCCCCAGCCGAATAACTTGTACAAATTATGAAATGAAATGGAATATCTCTTTTGTTCAATGAATGGATGTGATTGGAAAATCTTTGAATTGCCTAAGTATTTGATTGTATGAGCATAGCAAAACAAAAACTAAATGTGATTATTAATCTAAGTATGAGGGATCGGAAAGCACAATAAGCATGATATCGGTGGGGGAAAAATGCTGAACGGGACTTGATTAAAATTGAAAATTTAACTTGAACACTTAAGATCGGAACCCTCGTTAAACCGAACCAAAACTTTAGTTCTTAATCTTCCGAAAAGGAGATCGGCAATAAAACTAGTAAGAAAAGATCGAATGCCAGTTCATCTCATTTATCAACAGAGACCAGGGATATACTCGACGGGTCCGGAAATTGTACAATGGGTTTGAGAGATCGGTAAGTGACAAACTGGTAAAACTTTGACTGATGCGAAAAACTTTAACAATTTGATTTAACTCTTTGCGGGGAGAGATCGGAAGTGTGATAGCCTATCAAAGAGGGATCGGAAATGTGATTAGCTGTCCAAAGGAGACTTAATACCGGGGATCGGATTCAAAGTCTTATTGATTTTGGGGATCGGCCAAAATATGGTGTCGACATGGACCATCCCCAATTAAATCAAGTCTGCAACCTTTTTGTCTTTTTCCACAATTCCACATTATAAATTTTCACTTTCTTCCATCTAGCTAGATATGCTAATTAGTGCATTCACCGTCACTTAATTTTATGAATATTTTATTTATTTAATTATTTTAATATATAAAATAATTTTAATTATTTATATAAACTCATATTAAATAAATTAATATATAATTTATTTAATACTCTCTCTAAATTAAATATGATATCAAATTCTCAATTTTGATTATGAGTTTTAATTGTTTATAAAATTATTCAAATTAAACTCATATTAAATTAATAATAATTAATTATCAAGTGACAATAACGACATTATATTTAAGAGGGGAGTGTTATAAAGCTTTATCCCACATTAAAAATATATAAAATAAAAAAATAAAATATAAATGATTAGATTGAAATATTAATTTGATTAATTATTTTAATATATAAAATAATTTAATTACTTATATTAACTTATACTATATTAAAATAAATTAATATACAATTTATCCAATTTTTTTTTGAATTTAACAGCATTTAAACAGCGGCAATGTAGGTTTTTTCCTTTTTTTTTTTTAAATTAAAAAAAAGACCTCGCAGCGTTGTAGAATTAGCGATAACTCGTGAGAGAAAGGCCAAGGCTGTGGTTGGTATATCTGCTTTATGGGCCATTCCCAATTAAATCAAGTCTGCACCCACACTTTTTGTCTTTTTTGAAATTTTCACTTTCTTCTGTCATTTTATCCAGTCAAACATTATTAATTATTTATAAAATTATTATGACAAATTATATCTGATTTATTAAACAGCAAATTTCTTTCATTGATTGTTGTAAAATATCCATTTTATTCATGTTAAATTATACATCCAGATAAATATGATTTACATAAGGACAAGAAAGAATTACTTATTTTTGAAATTTTTATATATTACCCTTAGGGAAAATAATTGAATAAAAAAAAAACACACCTTTAAATAATTCTATTTTTTATTTCACATGTTTTTCAGAGAATGATATTTTCAAAAGTAATACTTTGTGACCAAAAGTTATTAATTGGAGCTGCGAAAAAAACTATTTTACTAGTGATTTTTTTAAAATAGATACTATTTTTACAAATAGTTTTAGATTTATATTAGATTTAAAAATAATTTTTTTTATAATTTTTTTAATAATTAATCCTTAAATATTATTTTTTAAATTTATTTAAGGAAAGAGAAAAAGAAAAAAGAAAAAAAAAAGAAAAGATAAGAAAGTGAGAACATATAACGTAAAATTGTGGAAAAAAGTGGGGGTTCACAATTGATAAGGTTCAAAAGGTGGATATGCCATTGCCAACCACTTTCTCTCATGCATAATTCTACAATGACAAGCTTAAAACCAACAGATTTTGGTTCAATGCTGTAAATTGTTGGACTAATGCTAAAATGACAAGTTAATAAAGGTTTAATGTTATTGATTTGATGTGTAAAGAAATGCCTTTTTAAGAATAAATATTATTTTTATAAATAATTTAGGTTGATATTAATTTGTAATTATTTTATTTTATTTTATATAGATGAGTCTAAAAAGCAACCTACACTAACTGGTTACAAATACTCGTTAAAAAAAAAAAGTGGGTTGCAAGTATTTTTTTTTTTTTAGTCTCATTTTAAATTTTTTGTACACTTGGCATCAGTCCAACAAATTGCGGCATTGAACTGCATATAAACTAGCCGCATTGTAGAATTAACCATGAGAGAAAGGCCAAGGCTGTGGCTGCTATATATATCTACTTTTTAGTCATTTCCCACTTAAATCAAGTCTTAAACCACAGCCCTTTTCCACATTATATATATGTTCTCATTTTCTTATCTTGTGTTATCTTATCTAGGCAGCTACACCACCAAATGGAAACTTGCACTTACATTGATGCCGAGTTACTGAAAGCGGCAGAAGATGGCAAACTTGAAACATTCAAAGATGATCCAGAATCAATTGATAGCCTACTGTCTCCAAATAAAAACACAATATTGCATATCTACCTTAGCACTCTAAGTGAAAGATCCACCGAGTTTATAAAGGAGGTACTTAACATTCGTCCGTCGCTGTTACGGAAGGTCAATGTCCACGGCGATACTCCGTTGCACATTGCAGCAAGGTACGGGCATGCTGATGCTGCAAAAGAGCTAATCGAACAGGCAAAGGCTTCAACACGTGATGAAAGAGATTTAGAGAGCGGAGAAGGGACAAGAGAGAGTGAAATGGCGGCAGTAAGGAAGATGTTAAGGATGACAAATATAAATAAAGAAACAGCCTTGCATGAGGCGGCACGAAATGAAAGAAGTCTGGGTGTTGTGGAAGCAATAATGAGTAATGAAGATCCAACAGAGTTTACATATTCTGCCAATAATCGTGGAGAAACTCCGCTTTACATAGCTGCTAAAAGTAGAAGGATACCGACAGTTTTTAAACTATTATGTCATCCCAATTCACAATCACTGGCTTATGGTGGTCCCAATGGTAAAACGACATTACATGAGGCAACAATGCTGGACTTCGGAGATGAGGGCTCAAAAAATGAAGGTAGATCAGTAAGCATATCGTAAACTTCCTATATATGCATATATTGAGTGTTTTGTGTGTTAGTGTAGGAAGTGAATTGCGAATTTGAAACTTTTTTTTTTTTTTTTTTTAATCTTATAACTGCAAATGATAATAGCTGGAAATGGAACAACCATAGCCAACTTAAAGGTTTTTTTTTTTTTTAATAGATTAGAAGGTGTTTAAGTTGGCTTATTAAAATTAGATCTATAGTGTTTATTGGCATATTATAAACATTTAAAATTTTAAATAATTAACATGTTTAGTATAAAATAGATTATAAATATATTTATTATTAAAATTAATAAAAAAATATTAAATAAATGTAACATGGTAAAGTTATTGATTAAATTACTTTACAAGTATCACTTATACGCATCAAAATGAAAAATTAATTTTTCAATTTTTTTTTTAATTTATAAACTCAAAAAATATTATAACCAAATATATCAACATAATTTTAAAATTTATAAGCTGATGAAATAAGCTTATAAGTTAAGATAAATATTTTTAATTTAATAATATTATATTATATAATTCACAATTTAAGAATAATTTTAAATAATTGACAAACTTATTCATAACAAGAATTTCATGATATTGTATCATCAAATTAATTGATTTATAAATGACGTAATTGGCTAAATCTCTTGAATAATTTCTCAAATATATAAGAATAGTTTTAATAAATTTGGAGGAGGATTGGTGGCTTAAAAGATTTTTCTGATCTTTTGCATTAAGTAAATTTACATGACGTTGTATCATTCAAGAAATTAAGGAAAGAAAAGTGCATTTAAATTGTTTATATATGTTGGTTGCTACTGTAACTGTAATTGTGGGCTCTAGCTTAGTGCAGATTGTTCTTCTCTCCTCTTTTAATAAATTTTAGCTTATAAAAAAAAAATTGCATTTTGATGTTTTTCTAATTACACCTTACTGTCAATAAAATTTCACTCCTAATTGCCAACCAAGCTAGAATGTGATCAAGGAAGGAATTTAGGTGGATCACTGATTATGATTGATCTGAAATCGGCCAGGATTGCTCTTATTACTGCTCATTCCTCAAAAATTGTAGGTGGCAGGTGAAAGTAAGACAATTGAATTCTATTTTATAAAGTGTGTATCGCCGTCCTAGCAAAATGCTAAAAAAATTGAAGAGGTACGTCCATTAATCAAAACAGATGTAATGAATGAGGCACATTCTATGTTAGTTATCAAAGACATGTATTTATATTAATATTAAAATTTTTAAAATTCATTAAAAAGCTCAAAATTTTCTGAAAACAGAAAAGCTATTTAAATAGATATTCTTGCACGTATATAAGAGTTTCTCTTTGTTTCAGTTTTAATATATTTACTTAATTTAATTTAATTTATTTAATAATTTAATTTAATTTATTAATAATATAGATAGATGTAAATAAATTTAAGTTTCAACAACACTTTTTATAGATAGATGTAAATAAATTAAGTTTCAACAACACTTTTTACAAAATGATGTTAAAGTAATAAATAAAATTAAAATAATATATTTAGACATTTAAGTAAAATATAAAGTAATAAATAATATTACAACATTATGCATAATATTATAAATTAGTGTAAAAATGATGTTACAAACTTTAGATTATGGGGTTTCTACACATCATTAGATATTTGATGATAATTCTTATTAGCAACATAATTTAAATTTTCAACAACATATAAGATATGCTGTTAAAGCCTATATTTGTTAGATATGGATATATAGTGAAAATTTTAAATTTTTATAAAAAAAAAAAAGAGACATCATTCATAACTTGATAATTAATTAAGATTTTGATATTAATGATTATGAATTTGTTCTTATTTACTTTATTTCAGGGATGAGAAAGAAGGTATTGGAGAAATACAGATCCTTGGCCAAAGAGAAAGACACAGCAGTGCGGACTGCACAATGCCCTGGATATATTGGTTAGTGTCTCATTGTTTAAGAAAACCTTAGTAATTAATAAATTAAGGATAATATTGATATTAATAATTATAAATTTGGTCTTCTTGACTTTCTGTCAGTGTATGAGATGATAGATAGGCTATTGGCGATATGGAGTAACTTGGCCAGAGAAACAGATGAAAAAGGATGGACTCCACTTCACTATGCTGTGTACGCAAGAAATTGGGCAGCGGTCGACGTGCTATTAGATGTGGATAAATCTACTGCTTATATAGCCGATAAATATTGGAAGAGGACTGCTCTTCACATTGCAGCCTGTCGAGGCTTCCAATACGAAATGGAATTGATTATTGATGGATGCCCGGATTGCTGCGAACTTACTGATAGTAGAGGCTGGAATGTCATTCATTATGCAGTGATCAGTAAAAATGATGAAGTGCTAAAAGCAGCGCTCCAATATTCATCATTGATTTATCTTTTATATGGAGAAGATGTTAAAGGAAATACGCCTGTCCACCTATACAAGACTTATCATTCTCGTTTGCCTTCTTTCATAAAAAATGCATATGAAGACAATGATATGTTCAAACATTGGAGAACATTGCACGATCAAATTCAAATGGAAGGAGACTTTAAGGTCAGCGAACTAACATCTTATCATAATATGGATATTACCTTTTGGTTCTTCTTGAAGCAAAATATGCTATGCACTAACCTTTTTTTTTTTTTAAATCACTATAATACTGATGAGAAAAATTCACAACATTAATCAATAAAAGGAATCAAACCTGAAACTATGAAGATATTTTTTAAATACCCTTTAAAAAGTGTAAGAAGACTAGATTTGAACGTTATTAGCAAATATATGGCCTCTTGAGGCTCATCATTAGACTATCTATAATTTATCTATAGTAAAATTATTATAAATATTAATTCTATAGAAATGTAATTAAGCTATATATTAATAAAATTACCAATGTTCAAACAAGAGGGAAATGATTAGTATACTAATGGGTTTTAGCTCAACAATATTAATTGTGTATTTCTATGCTCATATTTTTTATTGAATTTTTTTTATAATAATTAAAATGATTGTTATACTAATGAGTTTTGGGTCAATAATATTAATTAGAACCATTTAAGTATTAGATTGAATTCCGACTAGAACTTACTGAATAAAAAAATAAAATAATTATTATATTTATAATAGATAAAAAATTATTATTATTATTATAATATATACATTATGGATGTGAAGGGAATTTGTGAAATGAATAAAAAAATATATGTAGTTAAATTTATATATTTATAAAAGGACATCTAATTATAAAAATATAAAAGTCTAATCACATGCAACTTTTTAAATAATAGATATGAAAATTTATAATATGTTCTTATTTTTTGTTAATATGTCCAAGTATATAAGCACAAATTTCAATTGATTTCAAATTAAACAAGATTCAACTCCATTTTACTAATGTGTCCCATAATTTAAATTTATAGAATTAAAATGATTTTTTATTTATTTATTTGATTTTGATTAGGCGTCCGAAGTCAAAATCTTATAGTTGGAGAGACAATTCCAATTAATAAGTGAAAAAAAAAATCTTGCAATTAACTCAATTTTAGAAATATAAGAGCTTATTAGTATATTTTTAATATATTTTAAGAATAAATAATAGTTATTAAAAAACAAGGCGTTCTTTCTTTTTAAGTAAACATTGAATTGAGCAATACAAAAATGGTAACAGTAAGTTGAGAAATGGTACCAAAAGAAATTATATCTTACTATATTTCTAACGTTTTTTCAAAGTAATTAATATTCTAAAACTTGTTGCAGAGTGAAAATTTAGCATGGATGAAAGACCTTGGCACTGGACCATTAGGGAAAATTGAAATGCAAAACATAGAAGGCCTAAAGACCAAAAAAAATATGATACGTAAATTTGAAGATGTCAAAGACTCTCATTTGGTAGCTGCAGCACTTATAGCAACAGTAACGTTTGCAGCGATGTTCACCTTACCAGGAGGTTATATAAGTGATGAAAACGATTTAAAGAAGGGGACTCCTATCTTAAGCGGAAATTCAGCTTTTACAGCATTTATGATATCAGACACTATAGCTATGGTTTTATCCACTTCTTGTGTCTTTATCCATTTTATATTGGTGATGTTAGGATATCTGGAAAGATACTATTGGTTAATAAAATGTGCCTTCAGCTTCCTCTTCTATGCTATGGTAGCAATGGTGATTACATTTGTGACAGGCGCTTATGCAGTTTTAGCACCTACGTTTGGATATGGCATTTGTGTCATCGGATTGAGCTTCTTCTTCTTCATATTTTATTCGATCATAAGCGTAACATGGAGTTTATTTCTTTCGGACGATGATGATGAAGAAGTTAATAGCTACAAACATCAAATAAAAACTTTGTAAGTGGTTTTCTATATATTATAAAACTTTTAATTCCGTTAATATTTTCATTATTTTAACTTTTTTATGCACTATTGAAGCTCTTGGCTGACTGGCGGAATTTTTTGGTTGGGTTTCTTGTTCATTGCCCTCCATTTGGAGCTTCGAGATATGTTTAAGAAGTTTAAAAAGTGGCGGAAGGGGTTAGTCAACCGAATCATCAGGTGTTATTAGATGCCAAGAAAAAGAGACACATGCTTGCTATTACCTCATGGGATGTTAAATGGTGTATCCCTTCTTATGGATGTGTTTAATTTAATTTTCAATTTTTACATTTTTACTTTAAAAAATTTAGAAGGAATATATGTTAATTATTAGGGTAATTTCTTATGACACTAAAGACACATATACTCGTTATTAGCTTAATGGCATATGTGTTGCGCGTAATATCTTTTTATTTTAATTCATGTATATTTTTACTAAGATTGGAATTTATAGTTACTATAAATAAATAATTTTATAATAGACTACAATAGATTTTTTGAGCCTGCAGAGGCAATTATGGTAGAAACCCTGGTCCTATTCCTTTTGATGTTCAAAAGGAAGCATGGCAAACGTTATCAGTAGATAACCAACTTGGTTTAGTGTTCTCACAACCTGATGATGTTGTGGTTAATTTCTTGGTCAAGCAAATCAATTATGATATGTTGGCTTTCGAGGCTTCAAGGTCCTGGGGTTTTCTTGCATCTAGGTTGTTTGGGAAAAACCTCCAATCTCACTAGGAAAGGAAGCTTCTCTCTCTTTTCTTTTGGATTTGGACTTTTCTTATGGCCTATTCTTCTAGTTCAGCCAGTTCCTTTTAATTGCGTTATTTGTCTTGTTTGGGAAGGTTCTGATTCATTGTTGCTTTTTTAGAGTTTTCTTGAATTTTTGAGCTAGAGGGATTCTGTGCTTTGGCCTTCCTCTCCTTTCTTGTGTTCTCTTTGTGGCCTTGAAGCTGTAAGTGTTTTGGCTATTTGGTTCTATGAGGATTTCTTCTTTACTTCTCTATTTCTTTTAAATTTCTGTCGGAGCTAGCTATTGTTGTTGGTTCGGGTATTGTAGCTGCTGCATGTTCTTGTTCTGCAGTGTTTGTTGTAGATTCTGTTGCTCCTGGTTGGGTTAGGTGGTTCGCTCCTTAGATGCAACATATTTTTGCTCTGTGTTTTTGACCTTACCCTTTGCATTTGAACCCCTATTTTGCTGTGTTTTTTGGTCTCTTTTTTTCTACGTTTTTGGACTTGTTTTCCTATCTGTCTTGGCGCTGCTTGCTCTTTCTTTTCATTTAATAAATTCTTTGCTTATAAAAAAAATAATTGTATGATAAAATATACCTCCAAACGATTCTAAAAGTTAGATTAATTAGAATAATAATTGAAATCAAAGTATTTGATAGAATTTCTTATCCTAGTATTAGAATAATAACATCTAGAAGGGAAAAAATGTTACTAGTACAATTTCTTATCCTAAAGGTAGATACTCGCTAGCCTAATGGCGTATGCGTACATAGTATGTAATATTCTTTTTATTTTAATTATGCATATATGTAAAAAATTAGAATATATATATATATATATATATATATATATATATATATATATATATATATATTTATTTATTTATTTATTAGAAAAAATAATTTTATTATAAATATACATGCAAACAATTTTAAAAGAAAAATTTATTAGATTAATAATTAAAATCAAATTTTCAATAGAATTAAATTTAGAGTTAAATTCAGTTTGTTTTATAAAAAATAATTTATTTATAAGAAATATTATGGGAAAAATTATTTTATGTTATATGGTTGAAAAATACTTTTTAGTATGTGGCGCACATTAATAATGTCATAATCTAATTTTTAGATCAGACCAAAAGTAAGACTTATAGTAATTTTTACTAAAGTATTTTTCGCTCATCGGATCTCAATTTTAAAGGTCATCTTATTTACTATAAAAATATATTTTTAGTCTAATAGCATATGATAATTCACATGAAATACAATTTATTTTTATCAAAAATATCTTTGAAAAATAATTTTTTTTATTATTTAATTGTAGTGCTAAAAAATATTAAAAATTAGTTTTTGGGGTTTGATATGCATTAATAATATTACGATCTATTTACAGCATCAGACTGATACTTAGATATTGGCTATTCTTTAGAAAAAGAAAAGTGAATATATACTGATTGCATACTCCGCAAGTGTACGGCTCGTTCAAGTAGTAAAAAAAAATATCGTCCCACAGATATTTATTGTTTGAGTACCAAACTATAAAAGTCACGATTATTTGGGCTATCGATAATTTGTGCCGAAAATAGAGTAAGAGATGCAGCAAGTTAAATTAGGAAAATAAGGAAATTATAATGAATTAAGCAATTAAAATTCTAAGCACTATACTACTTTACTAAAATTTCAGCAAGTGACAAAAGATTTAATTAATTAATGGTAAAAATTGATTCCAGAGTTGAGGTTCATGAAGTAAATTTCATTGGGATTTGAATAGGCAAAGCCAAGATTAAGGGAGATACAAGTTTGAAGGAAGTTGATTCTGATCTCCTTTAATTTCTCTTTCAAGCAAACTAAAGAGTATTTTAAAGGAAACTAAACCCCATTCTCATGCGATGTTTAATTACTCAAAACCCTTTAAGCATTTTAATCAACTTGAAAATTCCTCTTAACCCACTAGTTTATTTCTAACACTAGGTGATTAAGTTCATTATCTTGATTATCTATCATAGATTTTCACCTCTCAGTCCTTCAATCTAAGATTAAGAACAAAACCTAAAGGGTACTAACAATGGGTATGTAAATAAGCACAGAAGATAAGAATCAAAGCTTATATAAACTAAAATCTGGTTAAAACCAGTCCAAATCCATAAATAAAACTTAAATCATTACACTCAACTCTGAAATCTTAAGTATCTACTCACTCATCCTTGTATTTACAAGTAGAAAATATGAAATAGAGTAAGAAAACATGAAAATAAGACTAAAAATAAAAGAACCCAGAAGAAGAGAATCTAAATCTCTGAAAATGGAAGATGAAAAACGTCACTCTGCAAGTGTTCTTCCTCTAAAAATGACGTGATTCCCTCTTTCCTCTTGATGTGGCCCAACCGCAAGTGCACGGGTCGTACAAGTAATACAGTAAAGATATCGTTCTCACGAGGAGTTGTGTTAATGATTGAATTTTTGATAGAAAAAGTTGACTAAATTGAACTAATTTCAAAATTAAAGCAATAAATTGATGGGTATTGGAGTATGAAATCTATATGTGCAAAATTAATAATCTATCCAACAATGTATTAATTAAACTAAAATTGCATCAAATTGAAATAAGCAAGTTCAAATATGGCAAGATTTAAAATGGCAAGCAATTAAATTCAATTGAAAATTAACAATGATAAAAAGGCGATTCCGGAGTTCGGGATTTCATATTCGAGCTATTTTGGGATTTTAAATTGGTTATCCAATCTTGTGAAACTTATGGGTTTTAAGGAGATTAATTCTTAAATCCTTTGAATTCCCTTTCGAGTGAGACAAAGAGTGCCTTAATCAATCTAATCCTACTTTCGTGGAGTTAGAGTTAATTAAGACCCATTAAGTTCTTTAATTAATCTGTGAATCCTCTTAATCCTTAGTCTATTTCTAGATCTAAGTTAATTAAGTCCAATTCCTTGATTATCTATCACAAGGCCTTCTCCTTTCGGTGCCTCAACCATGGATTAAGAACATCACTTAATGGGATCCTACACTAAGCATGTCATTAAGCACACAAGAAATGAATAAAACTCATTAAGACCACAAAATATGGATTACCCAATCAAAATCCACAAAATATCTCAAATATTACAACCCTTACTCCAGAATCAAAATAAAACTACTCACTATCCATAATGCTTACAAGATATATTGAGTTTAAATGGAAATAAAGCTTTAATCTAAGCTAAGAAACAAGAAACTAAACACTAGAAATGTAGGAAAAATGTAAGGAAAGAAAGAAATCTGCAAATCTTGGTTGAAAATGGTGTGGAAGGTGAAAGTGACTCTTCAGCTGCTGCCTACACCTCTTCCTTGTCTTCCTCTCCTCATCTTTTTTTCTAAAATGGGAAATGGGACTATTTATAGCATTTTCTGACATGGAGCCCTAAAATGGTGTGTTCTAGGAGGAATTTTCTGAGGGAATCTTCTCGCCACCATTAATGAAACTTTATGGATCGCATAAGTTATGCAATCCCTTATGCGCTTTCTGGTTTCTGGTTCACTTATGCGAAACTGCATGACTTGGTGCATAGGTTATGCACAATTCCGTGAGAGTGCATAAGGGAGGCGTGAATGTGCATAAGCTATGCAGTCTCCTTATGCACATTTCGGCAGGTATTGGAACAGTGATTTTTCCCTTATGCAGATCCGCATAGCTTATGCGGCAAGTTATGCACAATTTGGTCAATGCATATTTCAGCTTGAAAACTTGTTTTTGACATCTTTGGCTGTAGAAGGCACTCCTCAATGGCAAAATTTCTCTTCAGTCCTTCAAAAACACCATTTTTCCTACAAAACAAAGTAAAAATTACAAATTAATCCAAAATTGACAATTATGAAAAACTAACTAAATAACTAATGAAATTAGCTAAAAATAACTAATAATAAAATAAAATGGCTATGAAATTAGACCTAAATGACTATGCAAAATGTATGCATCAAATACCCCCAAACTCAAGCTTTTGCTTGTCCTCAAGCAAACTTTAAAATGTGATGCAAATTTTTAGGGGTGCCTTATCCAAAGAGCTATGAAAATCACCTATTAAAGTAACTTAACACCCCTTTAGCCATACCAGCAATCCATATACCCATCCTTCAAAATGCAAAGAATTTAATGCTTATCCAAGCTTTCACCGCTTAGCCATCAAGTCAATTATCATTCAAAATCCCCAAACCAACCAATCAAAAGAGAGAGTCATGCTCAAAAGGAATTCTAGGACAATCAATAGGCAAAGTGTCTCTATATAGAATGATGGAATTAAATGAATGAATAGATAATTTTTCCAATCCCATAGGCAAATTCCCTACTCCTATCTCCACTAATGTAGCAAGTACTATCAAGAGATCAAAGGTCTTTTTAGGGATGTAATGGGGCCATGGGGTTCAAAATGAGGCTAAGAAGAAAGATGGGTAAAAAGGATTCAAAGCATGAGAATATTTTCAATTTTTTGAAACATAAGGTACACTTCTTATTTTATTATTATTATTATTTTATATATATATATATGGGGAAGAGAAATACACAATGAGGATTGTCAAGTGCTAGCATAGTTTACAAAACACATAAAAATGGAGGGACATTTTGATTCATTTTCTTTTGATGATTGTCCCTAAAATTTGCCACCCCCAAACTCATTTCTTTTAATACTTTGGGTGGATTTCTTTCATTTTGAATGACAATGGTGAAAAGCACATATACTAGCACTTTTACAAGATGACAAGCATTTCTTCTCCCTTTTATTGTATTATTTTTTTTCTTTTTTTTTATATATATATATGTACCTAATGTTGTAAATAATTATTCTCATGAAAAGGGTTAGAGTGTTTGGTTCATTGGCTAGGTAGTAATAAGGGTTTTAAGAAAAATTATGGACAAAAAGCTCAAAGGGTTTTCAAGGGTCAATTTATTAGGAAAAGGGCCAAAAGTTTAAAATGAGAAGGTTTAAATCAAAGAATGCCTAATCATCTCTCTCTTCAAGTACAAGCTGGTATTTCGCCTTGAAAGGTTTAGAAAATTTGTTCTAGGATTGGTGAGACATCATTTGACTACCTTATATCCAATAACTCCCTCTAAACATTCCAATCTCTAAAGGACTAGTTGGGTGGCTTTTTGGCTAAGAAGATATAGGCAAGGGATAGACACTTTAAAACCTTGCACCTCTTAGGAAACTTTCAATCCACAAACCCAACTAAAGGTAAGTCAAATCACTCTCATAGGCAACTTTTCAATACTCAAGGGATTTGGCAAAAGATTTTAATGCATGATGCATGATTCCTAAAAATGAGTAATGCATTAACTAAATGGAGGAAATCTATTTGTCTATTTGTGTGCAATGTGTACAATTTCTAAGTGATGTATAATGTGTGTGTAAATGTGTTATGTATATGTATGTGTGGATGTATATGTAAAATATTTACAATATATGTAAATGAAATGGGATGAGATGCTCTTATACTCAAAATGTGAAAAATGAAGCAAAAATCAAAATGTGCACCCCCAAACTCAAAATTGGACATTGTCCTCAATGTCTCAAGCAATGCATTATCAAAACTCAAAGCAAATAGTAATTACCAGGAATTGTGAAATGTTAAGAGCAAAAAGAAAAGGTTACCTGGTATAGAGCAGATGAGAATTCAAGAGATAATGGGAATGCATAAGAAGTCGCATGTGTTATGCAGAGTAAAGTGTCAGTCTGCACAAGTGCATAAGTAGGGTGCATAAGCCGTGCTCGCATGAGTGGCAATAAGGGCTGCACAGCTATGCAAAATATTTGCATAAGGGAATTCACACTGCGGCAAGATATTCAAAAGTCACGCATGATGATTAGCAAAGGAAAATGTGCAACCACCAAGAGAAGCATGCAAAATATACAATATATGGACAATTATGCACAAAAGGGCAGTAAAGGCAGTGAAAATCAATGAAAACTAATGTAATGGCCATCCAATAGAACTTCAATAAAAACATAATTAAAAACTAACTAATTCAAAACATACTAATAGAATTCAAAACAAACTATAATTGTTTGAACATATGTACAAAGAAAAAGTCCTTGAAGTTTGAACAAAAGTAAAACAAAACTAATCTAGTTCTATTGTTTTGCCCTTGTCCATAGATGTTGCTAAGGGCTGGTTGCATCCGTCAGCCGAAATGATGGTGCCGAGGAGGTGATGGAGGTGGAGGTGGCATTCCCTAAAAATCATGAGTTTCTTCATCATCTCCTTCAATTCTTTCTCGCTTGTCCTCGGTTTCCATGACAAGGTCAAATAGGTGATCATGACGATCCTTGAGAGTATCAAGACCAGTGTCAAGCTTCCTATCCACAAAGTATATATCATCACTAAGCATTTCAAGATAGGTGAATAAGGCTTTAGTGTTGAATGCATGAGGGGATGTGGATGAGGAGGGATCAAATGTAGGAGGTGTGGCCGTGCGTAAGCCGGGTCTCTTGTGCATTGAGGGGTGGGGTAGGTTCAGGAGAGTGCTGTGGGACTGATGGGACAGTTGGGCTTCGTTGTGCAGTGGGTTCTGGCCGCTGGTTGTGCAATGTCGAATGTGGCAAATCAACCTGCTTTTGGATAGATGTGCAGCATCAAAATATAAGGTGTCCACAAGTGCTGGTATTGGGTGCTCTTCAGGATTAAAACCAAAATGCTTGGCTATAATAGTTATGAGCCCACCCAAGACAATGTCACCTATGGATTTGGTGGCAATATGCAACACATGCTCACAAAAGAAATAACCAGGAGAAACCTTGACCTTGTGAAAAGCACACCATAACATGAATAATTCAGATTTCCACAAAGACTGTAACTAGTCCCTCTCGCCCAAAATAGTGCTAGCAATCACCTATGAATAAACCTAAGTGCAGGTCAAGTATTTGAGAGGTTTTGATCCGCCACAGTAAAAGTCCGAGGTTGGTTTGTGATAATTCTCCAAAATTGAGCAGCATTCCAAATACCCTTGTTTGCTACCTCTACCCCTGTATATGGCACTCTAAATAGCCCATCAATTGCAAAACCAAGAATGCTATGAAATTGATCCAATGATAACTCTCTATTTTGCCCCAAACATCTAAATTTCATAGTTGGCTTAAAATCTACATCATGCAATTTCAGGGTGGCAGAGAATGAGGAAATAAATTCCAAAACTAAAGCTGGGTAAACAATTTCTTGCTTGTGCACAAATTCCATCCAACCCATACCATCAAGATAGGCAACCACATTGTCAAATAAACCAAGTGACTGGAGAGAGTCCACAGAAATATACCTAGTGGGTTGCACCTTCCTTTCCTTAAGTCGTTTAAATGTTGCTTTGTGAGTTGCATCAGGAAGGGACCAAGGTAGTTTTGAGACCTGTGAGGTTGCTGACAATTGCTTTTTGCTGGAAGAGGGTGTGGAGGCTGAAGTTTTTGGCTTTTTGGGTGGAGGCTCTGACCTTGGGGTGGTGGGTGGTTCTTTGCGTTTTGAGAGAGGAGGTGCAGAGGCCATGGGTCGGGTGGATTTTGACCTGATTTTTCGTTTATACGTAGCTGTGGAGGGTGGTGGGGGTGTCTCTTGTGGAGGGGAATCGGGGTTGGGAGGTCGCATTGACAATGGCGAAACCTGGAGAGGGGAAGTTTGAGGGGAATGGGGAGGCGACTCCATGGTTCCCGATGGTGAGGATGGAGGAGATGAGGGCGGAAATAAAAAATGTAGGGAGAAATTAGGGTTTATGCGGTGGAAATGTGAGTGGAGAAGAATAAGAGGGAAAATGTCGGGAGAAATGGAGGTGGAAGGACGGTCGTGAATAGAAGAGTCGGGAAGTGGAGGTGGGAAAATTGGTTGCCGAAAAGAAATTTGATTTGAACAGGGTTTGTGTAAAAACTGCATAAGTGAAAAGTGAGTGTGCATAACTTATGCACTCTCTTATGCATGTTTCGGTGGGTGATAAAAAGGTGTGAAAAACTGTTTATGCAGGAGTGCATAGCTTATGCACTAACTTATGCAAGTTTCAGCTTGTTTTGGACTTCAGAGAAATAGCTCATGCAAAAGTGCATAAGTCATGCACTTTCCTTATGCACTGTTCGGCAAGTTTTGACTTTTAGGGAGAGTGGTCATGCGGAAGTGCGTAAGCTATGCACTCTGCTTATGCACTTTTCGGTGGGTTTTGAAATTTTGGGTTGGTGGTCATGCAGTTGTGCATAAGTCATGCACCCTCCTTATGCAGGTCTCGGCAGGTTTTGGTGTTTGGAAAATGTGGTCATGCAGTTGTGCATAAGCTATGCACTCTGCTTATGCACTTCTCGGTGGGTTTTGGGATTCAGAGTTTTCGGTTATGCAGTAGTGCATAAGTTATGCACTCTGCTTATGCACCTCTCGACAAGTTTTGGGATTTTGGGTTGGTGGTAATGCAGTTTTGCATAAGCTATGCACTCTGCTTATGCACTCCTCGGTGGGTTTTGGTTTTCAGAGTTTTCGGTCATGCAGTAGTGCATAAGTCATGCACTCTCCTTATGCAGACTTCGGCAGAGAGAGAAAATGCAGGATTTGAAGTCATGCAAATGTGCATAAGTCATGCACACACTTATGCAAGTCTCGGTAGGTATGAAATTTGACAAAAATGTGGCTATGCAGAGTTGCATAAGCTATGCACTACCTTATGCAGTTTGCAACAGAGGTGAAAATGGCAAGAATTGTGGTTATGCAGGATTGCATAAGCTATGCAGTTGCTTATGCACAATTCAACAAGATTGAGATTGCAATGGAAAATGATTTGCAAGTGTGAAAAATACCCTAGAATGAAGAAATATAATTCTATTAAGCATAAATCATGAGAAATTATCACCAAAAACACATCAATATATACAAAATCCATCAAAATTACATCACACATGCTTGTAAAAGTGAATCCTGCATAAAAGGCATTTGTGACCCATGCCATTTTGACTCAAATTCTGCAAATCAACATTTAGCACATTAAAACTCAATAAAATCTGCATAAAGTTGCATCTATTCACAAATGAGAATGGACTCTCCAAGTTATGCCAAGAAAATGCAGTATTTCCACCTTAAATCCCACAACCCAAATAAGCTCAAAACTGTAAAAATGACCAACTTACCACCACATAAATACGATAAGCACAAATACTTAAAAGTTACACTCCCAACCTCACCAAGAACATAAGTCATCTGCTGCAGACCCCTCCTTTGCTGTAGAATTTCATTTTTTTTCCTCTGCATAAACTAGGTAGCAGACCTGCACAGGTTATGCAGCAAAAATCAATCAATTTTGGGAGAGTTGAAGGATAAAATTTCAGGTTAAGAATCACTCCCCAGCAGTTCACCAGCCTTTCTTCATTGAAATACATCTACAAGGGACAAAATTCAACAATGTCAAAAATTGAATTTGGGGAGATTCAAGATAAAAACAAAAGTAATGAAAGTAAAAGTAAATCAGCAAAAGCAAAATAAAAGGACTTGGGATGCCTCCCAAGAGGGCTAATTTATAGTCCTTAGCTGGACTTTTCATGAATTTTACTGAAAAGAGGTGAGGGATCGGAGAGCTTGTAACAGCTTGCTCCCTTTATTGGGTCTCCAGTTATGTAATGTTTCAATCTATGCCCATTGACCTTAAAATTCCCAGATTTTTCACTCCAAATTTCAATTGCTCCATAAGGGAAAACCTTAGAAACTCTATATGGACCAGTCCACCTTGATTTAAGTTTTCCAGGGAACAATTTCAATCTTGAGTTGAACAATAAAACTAAATCACCCTCTTTGAATTCCTTTTTTCTAAGATGCTTATCATGCCAAACTTTAGTTCTTTCTTTGTAAATACGGGCACTTTCATAAGCATCCATCCTCAATTCTTCAAGCTCATTAAGTTGCAATAGTCTCTTTTCACCAGCTTGCTTAAGATCAAAATTCAAGGTCTGAATGGCCCAATATGCTCTATGTTCTAGCTCCACAGGTAAATGACAAGACTTACCATACACCAACCTAAAGGGAGTAGTTCCTATAGGGGTTTTGTAGGCAGTCCTATATGCCCATAAAGCATCATCTAGTTTGATAGACCAATCTTTCCGAGAATTGTTCACTGTTTTCTCCAAGATATGTTTGAGCTCTCTGTTAGAAATTTCAACTTGTCCTGAAGTTTGAGGGTGGTATGGGGTAGCTATCTTGTGCACTACACCATACTTCCTCATTAAGCTCTCAAATTGCTTATTACAAAAATGGGAACCCCCATCACTAATTATAGCCCTAGGAGCTCCAAATCTACTCAAGACAAATTTCTTCAAGAATTTCACTACCACTCTAGCATCATTAGTTGGAGTTGCAATAGCTTCCACCCACTTTGACACATAGTCAACTCCAACTAGGATGTATCTATTACCAAATGAAGGAGGAAATGGCCCCATAAAATCTATTCCCCAAACATCAAATAATTCCACTTCAAGAATATCATTTAGGGGCATTTGATCTCTTTTTGACAAATTTCCACTCCTTTGACATTTATCACATTCCAACACAAATTTCCTCACATCCTTAAAAAGATTTGGCCAAAAGAAACCAGCTTGCAAAATTTTACTAGTCGCTTTAGAGATTCCAAAATGTCCTCCATAATCGTAAGCATGGCAATGATGCATAATACTGTGGTCTCCTCATCAGCAATACATCTCCTTATTAAACCATCACAGCATCTCCTAAAGAGTAAAGGATCATCCCATCTATAAAACTTCACCTCATGCAAAAACTTTTTCTTTTGTTGCCATGTCATTCCTAGAGGTAAAACTCCACAAGATAGATAATTCACAAAGTCTGCATACCAAGGTAGTTTAGCAACAAGAGAGAAAAGTTGTTCATCCAAGAAAAACTCATCAATAGGGATTTCATCCAATTCTTCATCATCCAATTTCAACCTACTAAGATTATCAGCAACTACATTTTCAGCTCCCTTCTTATCTCTAATCTCCAAATCAAACTCTTGTAGCATCGAATCCACCTAATGAGCCTAGGTTTAGCCTCCTTTTACTGAGCAAATACCGATGGTCGCATGATCTCAAAATATAACCACCTTTGAGTCAATAATGTAAGGTCCGAACTTTTCCAATGCAAAGACAATTGCTAAAAATTCCTTTCAGCTTGTTGCATAATTTGTTTGAGCCTCATCCAAAGGTTCTACTAGCATAATAAAAATAATATGCCTTATTGTCCTTTCTATGACCAAGAACAGCTCCAATTGCATAGTTTCTAGCATAACAAATAATTTCACAAGGTAGGCTCCAATCAGGTGGTTGCATGATTGGTGCAAAGGATAAGAGCTTGCTTCAACTCGCAAAAGGCATCCAAACACTCTTGGTCAAATACAAATGGTATGTCATGACTTAACAAATTAGACAAAGGTTTGGCTATTTTAGAAAAATCCTTGATAAAGCGCTCAGAGAACCCAAAGATGTCCTAGAAAACTTCGAATTCCTTTGACATTGGTAGGAGGAGCCATCTTCTCTATCACTTCAACTTTGGCTTTATCAACCTCTATTCCTCTGTTAGACACCAAATGTCCAAGCACTATCCCTTCCTGAACCATGAAATGACACTATTCCCGCTTTAACACAAGGTCAAGATTCGCACATCGCCGCAAAACTTTAGAAAGGTTAGCCAAGCATATGTCAAATGAAGATCCATAAACAGAAAAATCATCCATAAAAACCTCCATTATGTCTTCAATGAAATCTGAGAAGATTGCCATCATGCACCTTTGAAAAGTGGCTGGTGCATTACACAACCCAAATGGCATCCTCCTATAAGCAAAGGTTCCATATGGACAAGTAAAAGTGGTTTTCTCTTGATCATTTGGATGGATAGGGATTTGAAAAAAACCTGAATATCCATCTAAATAGCAAAAATAAGAATGCCTAGCCAGTCTTTCTAACATCTGATCAATGAAGGGAAGTGGAAAATGATCTTTTCTAGTGGCAACATTTAATTTTCTGTAATCTATGCACATTCGCCAACTAGTCACTGTTCTGGTGGGAATTAATTCATTATTTTCAATTTTGACCACCGCTATTCCACCCTTTTTGGGACAACATGTACTGGCTCACCTCAAGTACTGCTCGAGATAGGATATATGATCCCTGCATCAAGCAACTTCAAAATTTCTTTTAACAACTTCTTTCATATTTGGGTTCAACCTCCTCTGATGTTCAATAGATGGCTTACAATTTTCTTCCAAAATAATTCTATGCATGCAAAAGTGTGGGCTTATTCCCTTAATGTCATCTATGGTATATCCTAAAACTTTCCTAAATTGCCTCAACACTCTTAACAACTTATCAGCCTCTAAGGTACTCAAGTTTGCATTTACAATTACTGGATAAGTGTTATTGGTGCCAAGAAATTCATACCTGAGCTGAGAAGGAAGTTGCTTAAGTTCTACCTTAGGTGCATCTTCTTCCTTGAATGATGGTTGCTTAGATTCTGCTTTTTCCTTTTGTGTGAGTTGAAAAACTGGAGCAGAAATGAATGGTGGACTACCCTCTAAATGTTGAGCATATGCAGCCACATGAGGGTTGTCATAGTCTATGCCTCCTCCATGAACCAAACAATTTTCAAGTGGATCTTCTGGATATTTCTTTCTGAAGTGTTCTTCAACCAGCTCATCAATGATATCAACTCTCAAGCAAGTATCAGCTTCAGAATGATGCTTCTTCATAGTGTTATTAATATTGAAAACCAATTGCTCTTCACCAACTCTAAGAGTCAATTTTTCTCCCTTAACATCAATCAATGCTCCTGCTGTAGCTAGAAAGGGTCTTCCCAAGATAATTGGAATATTAGAATCCTCTTCCATGTCCAAGATGACAAAATCAACAGTATATAGAACTGTCCAACCTTCAGAGGCACATTCTCCAAAATCCCTTCAGATACTTAATTGATCTCACAACAATCAAGAGAAATGTGGGTTGGCTTAAGATCTCCCATATTGAGCTTCTCATAAATGGAGAGGGGCATAAGGCTAACACTAGCCCCTAAATCACATAAAGCTTTTGTAGAACATGATTCCCAATGTGGCATGGAATTGAAAACTCCTCGATCCTTGAGCTTTGGAGGAAGTTTCCTTTGGAGGATAGCACTACATTCTTCCTCACAAAGCTACAGTCTCATGGTCTTCAAGCTTCCTCTTGTTTGAGAGAATTTCTTTCAAGAATTTTGCATAAGAGGGCATTTGTGAAAGAGCATCAATAAAAGGCACATTTATGTAAAGCTTCTTCAAAACCTCTAAGAACTTTCCAAATCGCTTATCAAGCTTGGCATTTTGAAATCTTTGTGGGAAGGGAAGTTGTGGCTTGTAGGGCCTCGAGGTATATACTTCTCTTCCTTCTCTTCAATTTTCTTTACATTTTTCTCGCACTCTCTTGTTTTTCACTCTCTTGTTTTTCACTCTCATCGCTTTCTTTTTCATTTTCTCTTCTCACTATTTTCACTCTTCTCATCATTTACAACTTTCCCACTTCTTAAAGTAATAGCTTGACATCGCTTCTCTTGGGTTTTCTCGTTGACTTGGAAGTTTTCCAAAAGACTTGGTACCGAGGAAGATGCTTGTTGTGCAACTGATTTTCCAAAGATTCTGTTATGTGTTTGCATCTGCTCTAGCCTTGCTTTCATCTCTCTCATCTCCTCATCATGCTTAGTTTGGTTAGCAAGAATCATGTAATAAAGCTTCGTGGTGGAACTTTGTTCTTGCTGCTTTGGTGGAGGATTCATATTTTTCTCTGAAAATTAGGCAATGGTTGCCTATTTTGATGATATGGAATTCCTTGTTGTTGTTGTGGTTGAAAATTCTGATTTGGAACTTGACTTTGCTGATTTCCCCATGAAAAGTTGGGATGATTCCTCCAATTTGGATTATAAGTTTGAGAGTAAGGATTCCCCATTTGTTTGTTTCCATAATTACCAACATATGCTGCTTGCTCTCCATAGTCTACTCCACAGCTGGTAGTTCCTTCTGCATAAGCAACTTGTTGTGAACTTCCAGATGATGATGATGAACTAACCAACATACTCAAATCTTCCATCTTCTTAGCCAAAACATTTGTAAGTGCATCAAACTTTGCATTAATCATGTTGAATGGATCAAGATCATACATTCCAGCAGCTTGCCTCTTTTGAGTTGGAGCTGGTCCTCTTGGACTACTCCAAAGATGAGTATTCTTTGCAATTTTCTCCAATAGCTCATAAGCTTCATCTTCATGCTTCATAATAAATTCTCCTCCTGTTTGAGCATCAATAATCCCTCTAATTGCAGGAGTGACATTTGTGTAAAAATTCTGATTTATCATCCATTTGGAATGGCATGATGTGGGCATTGTCTCTCTAATTCCTTCCATCTCATCCATGATTCATAAAGAGTTTCATCTTCTCTTGGTCTAAAAGCTGTCATTTGATTCCTCAATTCTTGAGTTTTTCCAGGTGGAAAATATTGTGCAAGAAATGCATCAGTGAGTTGCTCCCAATTTGTAATGGAGTTGTGAGGTAAAGAATCAAGCCAATCCAATGCTCTATCTTTCAAAGAGAATGGGAATAGCTTCAATCTTGCTGCATCATCAGATACTCCAGGTTGTTTTTGCATATCACAAATCATAGCAAACTTCTTCAGATGTGTGTGTGGATTTTCAGAAGGATGTCCTCCAAATTGAGAATTCTGAATCATTTGAAGAACTCCAAAATCCATCTTGTAACTATTTGCATCAATTCTTGGTCTTGCTATGCTCTCTCTCAAGTCATCAAAACGAGGAAAAGCATGATCCATCATACTTCCCCTAGGCACATTAGCATTTACAACCTCTTCACCTTGGGCTGCATTTTCATTGTTTCGATCATTTCCAGCATTACCAACACCAATTCTAATTCTTTCATCAGCCATGTCTGCTTCTAATTCAGTTTCTCTCAAAGCTTCTTTTCTTCTTCTGGTTTCTTTCTTGTTGGCTTTACAAAATTTCTCAATTTCAGGATTGAACAATAAGGATGTGTCACTTGTGCTTCTAGCTCTTCTCATAAAAGATTAAAAGTACCTGAAAAAGAACAAACAAACACAAAATGAAAAGATAACAAAGATAAAACTATAAACAACTAAAATAATCAAGAATTCAATCTTAAACAAACAACTCCCCGGCAACGGCGCCAAAAACTTGATGTGGCCCAACCGCAAGTGCACGGTCGCATAAGTAATATAAGAAAGATATCGCTCCCACGAGGAGTTCTGTTAATGAATTAATTTTTGATATAAAAAGTTGACTAAATTGAACTATTTCTGAAATTAAAGCAATAAATTGATGGGTATTAGAGTATGAAATCTATATGTGCAAAATTAATAATCTATCCAACAATGTATTAATTAAACTAAAATTGCATCAAATTGAAATAAGCAAGTTCAAATATGGCAAGATTTAAAATGGCAAGCAATTAAATTCAATTGAAAATTAACAATGATAAAAGGCGATTCCGGAGTTCGGGATTTCATATTCGAGCTATTTTGGGATTTTAAATTGGTTATCCAATCTTGTGGAACTTATGGGTTTTAAGGAGATTAATTCTTAAATCCTTTGAATACCCTTTCGAGTGAGACAAAGAGTGCCTTAATCAATCTAATCCTACTTTCGTGGAGTTAGAGTTAATTAAGACCCATTAAGTTCTTTAATTAATCATGAATCCTCTTAATCCTTAGTCTATTTCTAGATCTAAGTTAATTAAGTCCAATTCCTTGATTATCTATCACAAGGCCTTCTCCTTTCGGTGCCTCAACCATGGATTAAGAACATCACTTAATGGGATCCTACACTAAGCATGTCATTAAGCACACAAGAAATGAATAAAACTCATTAAGACCACAAAATATGGATTACCCAATCAAAATCCACAAAATATCTCAAATATTACAACCCTTACTCCAGAATCAAAATAAAACTACTCACTATCCATAATACTTACAAGATATTATGAGTTTAAATGGAAATAAAGCTTCAATCTAAACTAAGAAACAAGAAACTAAACACTAGAAATGTAGGAAAAATGTAAGGAAAGAAAGAAATCTGCAAATATTGGTTGAAAAATGGTGTTGAAGGTGAATGTGACCCTTCAAACCGCCTCTCCTCTTCCTTGTCTTCCTCTCCTCATCTTTTTTTCTAAAATGGGAAATGGGACTATTTATAGCATTTTCTGACATGGAGCCCTAAAATGGTGTGTTCTAGGAGGAATTTTCTGAGGGAATCTTCTGCCAGCTCATTAATGAAGCCTTTATGGGACTGCATAAGTTATGCAGTCCCTTATGCAGTTTTCGGCTGGTTTCTGGTTCACTTATGCTAAACTGCATGACTTTGTGCATAGGTTATGCACAATTCTGTGAGAGTGCATAAGGGAGGCGTGAATGTGCATAAGCTATGCAGTCTCCTTATGCACATTTCGGCAGGTATTGGAACAGTGATTTTTCCCTTATGCAGATCCGCATAGCTTATGCGGCAAGTTATGCACAATTTGGTCAATGCATATTTCAGCTTGAAAACTTGTTTTTGACATCTTTGGCTGTAGAAGGCACTCCTCAATGGCAAAATTTCTCTTCAGTCCTTCAAAAACACCATTTTTCCTATAAAACAAAGTAAAAATTACAAATTAATCCAAAATTGACAATTATGAAAAACTAACTAAATAACTAATGGAATTAGCTAAAAATAACTAATAATAAAATAAAATGGCTATGAAATTAGACCTAAATGACTATGCAAAATGTATGCATCACCTCTCTCTTCTGATTTTTCTCTCTCTTTCTCCTTATGGTAAAAATGAAAATATGATGCTTATATATCCCCTCAAGGTTTGCCCTAAAAATAGTCTCTAAAAAGATAAGGACAAAATGTGTAAAAGGTGTGAAAAGAGAAAATTTTTTCATGTCAGCAGATATGTTAGCGCCATCTCACATGCCTCATGTCGATTCAGAGGAGGAGCCTTTAGATTCTGCACGACCAGCTACACGGGGCATGAGGGAGTCCCTAAAAGTCTCGGCGTGTTTTCTCCAAAATCTTTGTTTACACGACTCGCCACACGGGGCATGTGGAGGCCCATGAAACTTTCGGCATGTTTTGTTCCGAAGTCTCTGTTTACATGACCCAGTGTGAATTTACATGCCTCATGTTGATTTCTGCTGGGTAACTCTTACCTTCACATGACCTTCAACACAGAGCATGTTGAGGCCCTTGAAAGTTTCGGCTGGTCTTTTCCTTTAGGCGAATTTTGTTCACTCTTCACACTACTTTAAGCTTCCAAATCACTTTGAATTTCTTCTATATGGATCTTTTTGCCTTTAAACCTTATTAAAACTTATTAAAAACATCAAATTCCAAAAATCAAATATAATGAAACTAAAATTAACTAAAATAAACATTAAAAGCATAAAATTACTAAACTAAAAAGGAAAAATGGATGCAAAACTATTCTAAAATACTTATATAAAATGAGTTTATCAAATTCTCCCAAACTCAATTCTTTGCTTGTCCTCAAGCAAATTAAAAATAATTATATGCAATTGGGGTACCTTTTCTTAAATTCATGAGAATCACTCATTCAAGCTTTCAAACTTACCTCTAGCCACCAACAAACCATATACCTACCTTCAAGGTATAAGGAATTTAATTCTCACCAAAGTTATCATCGCTTAGCCTTAGGTCAATTATTCATTCCATCAAACCCAAACCAATCAATTACATAGAGAAATCATACTCAAATAGGCTCTAGAACAATCCATAAACTAATGCGTCTCAAATGATGATGGGAATAGTTTAAATGGATGAATAATGTGCCAATCCCATAGGCAAACCAACTAATCCAATCTCCACTAATATAGCAAAACACAATCAAGAGATCAAAAGGACTTTTAATGGTTGTAATGGGGCTAAGGGGTAATAATGTGGTTAACAAAGAAAAGACAAAAGGGAAGCAAAACATGAGAATAATTAAATTGTTAAAAAGATCAAGATAAATTTTTTTTTTTTTTAAGAATCAAATGGGAGGAAGAACTTTACAATAAATCACCAATGCTAGCATACAATTTTTTACAATTCTTTTAGGAACTACATAAATAACATTAAATTTTGCATTGCAATTGTCCCTTTTTAATCCACCCCCAAACTCATTTCTTTATATATTTGGGTGGTAAATAATTTTTTTTTAGCAACATGATATTATTGCTAGCCAATTTTACATTAGTACTTCTCCCATTTAATTATTATACTTTTTCTCCTTTTTTTTTATTTTTTTTTATCTATCACTTAAACAAATTATTCTCATAAAGGGTAGGTAAGTGTTTAGGTTTATGGCTAGGTAGATTATGGGTACCAAAGAAATAAGGGGTATAAATGAAAGCTCAAATTGGGTTCGAAGGAAAATATTTTTTTTTTCTTATGAGATTGGTTAAGGTTAAAAATGTGGGTTTAAAATTCGAAGAATGCCTTAATCATTTCTCTTTTCAAGTGAATGCTAAAATTTCGCCTTGAAGGGTCTAGAAGGCTTATTCTAGGATTGGTGAGACACAATTAGTTATTTCTTATTCTAGAGTTTTCTTTAAGCACTCAAAACTTAATGTAATTAATTGGGTGGCTCTTGGCTAAGAAGATATAAACCTAGATAAGAATCTCATAATCTCATGCCAATCCGGAACTTTCAATCCATCAAACCCATCTAGAGGCAAGCTCAATTGCTTTTCAAAAGGATTCTCAATCTCCTAAGAAGTAGGTAAAAAATTTATTTATTTATATATTTTTGTTTTATGTATGCATGATTCCTAAAATGAATGCAAAAATTAAATAAAAATAGAAATAAAAAATGAACTAAAAACTATATGTAATCTATACGATATCTATATGCAGGTGTATATATTTACATGTTGTATGGTGTATGTGAACTAAGTGACTAAGTATAAATGAAATGCAATTTAAGTAATGTAAATAAAAAGGATTAAAAATTTTGCAAAAATTTTGCCCTCCCCCAAACTCAAGTTAGACAATGTCCTCATTGGCTTAATCGAAGTGGCAAAAATATCAATAAAATCAATAAATGATAACTTGGAGAGATATAAACTAAGAAAGAGTATAACAGAGTTACCATGTAGAATGTACATGCCTAGTGGTGAATGAGCAGAATATTTACATGAGGCATGTGCATTATAAGTGTTGGGAGCATGAGGCATGTTAATCGAAAAGCATGAGGTGTGGTGAAGTAAAGGTAAATTAGCATTCCTTGTGCCAACTGTTAAGTAACTGATATGGGGTATCAACATGGGGCATGTCATGCTCCATGAAAGTTTCGGTGAGTTTTCAAAAATTTTGAAAATTTGAAGGAAATGCAAATAGATCATTGGAGTGCATAATCCTTAGCATGAGGCATGGTAAAGGAAAGCAGTGTCAACATGTGGCAGATGAATGTTGAGAAGTTACCTTAGAGGCAGAATTGTTAAGGCTAAGAGAAGAGCAGCTGCTGTATTGTCAATAATTCAGTTATATGACTATTAAAAGCAATATCAGTAATGCTATTACAATAGCCAATAGAAACTGAAATTAAAGAAAATGATCAATTCAATAGGAATCCGAATAACAAAGATAGTGCAAGTATCACAGCAAAAGAAACCAAAGCAGCCAGCAACAATGAACAAGCCAATGTAAGATTTATGAAACAAACAAAATTAAAAGAAAAAAAAATTAAATCATTTACAATTAGATAAAACATATAAATGTTCCAATAACCAGGAAATTAACAGTTGAAGAATAAAGCAAACTGACCAATTTGCGCAATTAAAAACTAAAGTTTCAGAAACTAACTGAAATTAATAAAAACAAAATTCTAAAACTAGTCAGCTGGTTGGTCTTCTTCATTGGTGGATGGCATGGGCTCATTTGCTGCTGCAGGTACTTGCTCAGAGGATTTCTCAGAAGCAGTATCCAGGTTTTCTACCATGGCCTTCATCTCTTTAAAAATGTCTTAGCCCCAGTTGTACAACTGGTTAAAAGAGGCTGCTAGCTTGTTGTAAATGTCAATCATTTCTTTATCATGGATTTTTTGCTTTTTCTTGAATGCAGAAAACTTCTTTTTAATCTTTTTCTCAAGCTTGGCTTGCTTCTGACCAAGAGTATCAACTTTAGCTTCTAAAGTCTTAAAAGCAGCCATAATATTAGAATTAGCATCAGAAACAGGCTGTTGTGCTGCACTCAATCTGTTAATTTTTTATTTCAAATCCTTAAGAAGAACAAGTAAGTCTGATTGTCCAGCAGTAGGTGGGTGTGAGCTAGAAGGACCAGCATCAATATGTTATCCTATACCCTGCGACTGCTGTTGCTCTGTACCCTCATGTTCCCCATTTACCAACACATAAACATCACCCCTCTTTACAAAAATTTTCATTGAGTTATAATGATTCTATCTAGAAAAGAATGGCCAACCATAGACACCATAGCATACTGGTCAGGGTTAAAACCAAATGATTTTGCAATTACAGTCACCATCCCTCCAAGAACTATACTGCCAGCTGAAAGCTTAGAGACTATATGTTCCATATGAGAGCAAAGAAAATAAGCACTATTTATTTTTTTCTTCTCTTTCATGCACTATAAAAAGAATAAATCATTCTTTCCTACAACCCCATTACTGTGCCCTCTACCTAGTATAGTGTAAGACATAAATCTCTGCAAGTATCTCAGAACAGGGTCTTGAATAGCTAAGGCCTTAGCAGAACTAGGGTTGTAGTATCTCCCATATGGTGTAATGGGCTTCCAAAATGTAGGGGGATCGTAAATGGTTCTCTGCCACTCTATCACTTTTTCTCCATCATTACAAAAACTGATGAGGATCATCATGGACACCACCCTTCAAAGGGGCAATCACTAGGGCGAGAGCTAAGCAACTTCAAAGCATGCTCATGGACCATAAAATGATTTTTGGCTTAGGAGGGGAGCTGCATAAGGAAGGCCTAGCTTGCTTGCTCCAAGAATCTAAGTGGATCACCATGTGCCAAGTTGGAGCTTCCATTGCCACGTCAACAGCCACGTCAGATTCCATTACCATGTCACTAGCCATGTCACCAGCCACTTTGCACATGCCTCATGCTACCTTGGAGTCCACTTGGCAGCCACCTAGGTGTTTGTAGGGTTCACGCTACGTGGAGGGAGCTTATTGGTTCATTTCAATTAAAGAGAGCTACTTTTTGACCAAGTGGGCCCTAATATTCTGCCACAAAGAGGGACTAATTGCTGCCATCTTCTGCCCTTTTGCAATTAATGCTACTGCTATCTTTTGTCTTTATAATTAATACACTTACTATTCTTGTTAGGATAGCCAACATGGCACAATTATTTTTAACTTTTGTCTTAAAAATTTTAGCTTGTGTTTCTGCAACCCTAGGTTTATAAGGAAGAGAATACCATATTCTTCCTTCAGTTTTTATTTCTGTTGTACATGAGAGCCTCCCTTAGAGAGAGTTTGAGTTTTCTTTCTTGCTAGTTTCTGGAAGAATTAGAACTTAGGCAACTTGATCACTTGCCTATTTTACTTAATGATCAATGTAATCTCCCACAAGTTAGGTTATTATGTTGACACTTGATCTGTTCCTCTTTGAAATATATATTCTGGTGCTTCTTTTTCCATAGAGATTGCATCTTATTTTGTTCAAAGAAAACTTGTTTTGGTGTTAATGATTCTTGGGTTCCATCAGAGGTCTGCATCCTTAGGCAATGTTCATTTGGGTGCCTATCAAAAACCAAATAAAGCATTCACTTGAACATTGTTAAGCTCCCTATCCTGACCCAAACACCTAAAGGAAATGGTGTCTCTATGGTTACTTTGCATAGGCTGGAATTCCAATTGCAATGAGCTTAAAAAATCAATTGTCAATTCCTTATAAGCAGGTTCTTGAATCCTAGCAAAATCACTCCAACTTATATTTTCCAAATATTTACTAACAGCTTCATAGAGCCTTATCTCCCTGAGGCTGTGTGCATCAATGTACTTGGTGGCTAAAATTTTCTTTTTAGCAAGGGCCTCATAATTTTCCTCATTTCAAAATCCCTAAAAGTCCATGAGTAAGATGAGTTTACCTGACTTCTGGATGCAGGGATAATTGGAGCAGTTTGAGATATTGATGGTGAATGATACGGGGGTGATTGGACCCTAATTGGAGCAGAAGAACCTTGTGGTGAGATAGGAGTTTGGGCAGTAGAGCGGGTTCTGGCGCTAACGGGTTTTGAGGAATCAACTCTAGGTTGTTTCGGTGGAGTAGAGGAGTGGAGAGCTAATTTCTTTCTTTTTTGTGTTTCATATACAGCTGAAGGGGCGTCTTTAGTGTGCTTTTGGGAGGGAAGTGTGGCATCTTGGGTGGCATTATCGGGATTAGGGGTGGGATGAGAGGATTGGCAAGGTGGAGAGCTAGGGTTCGTATCGGGAATTTAGAGATTTGGGGACGAAATGGGTGTTTCGGGTTGAGCATTGGGTGGTGGAGGGTTTAGTGTTGGGGTTGAAGAGTTACTGTTGGCAGCCATTTTCATGGCTCGCAGCTTGGGTATGTGAGTGGATGGCTGTTTGGTGCGCACTATGGAAGGAATAGCGAAGGCTTAGGTCATGCGGCTGATGAGATAAAATAAGAGAAAATGGCTAGGGTAAAGGTTTAAGTGGTGTTATACTTAGTATCTAACATGAGGCATGTTGAGAATAGTGAATGGTGACATGCCCTATATGAATTGGTGTAAGATGAATAACATAAGGCATGTTGGAATACAAGGGAAAAATGACATGCCCCGTGTGATTTTACATGAAGTGCTACATGAGGCATGTTGGACCCCTTGAAACTCTAGGCAGGTTTTACATTTTCAGCAATTTAAAGTGTCCAGAACAGGTTCTGGTGGTGACACTACCCCCAGCATACATCATATTGAACCTAGTGTTAAATGACCTGATAAAAATCCCAGAAAGGTGACCCAAAACACATTGAAACCAAACCCAAAACACAATTTGCATAGAAATTTCACTCAAAATTCAATTAAAACCCAATTAATCGTTAAGAACAATTAAAATCTATCAATCCACCAAACACAAGCTAAAACATTATTCAAGTAATATTCACATTAACAATCATACCACAAGGAATAACACCCAAATTCAACCCCAAACTCATCATTAAAAATTCATGAACAAGGAATAAAATTTTGCTGCAGACACTGTTCACATGATTAAATTTATGCAGAATTGTATCATGAAATTTCACAAAATATACAATGGCAAATATGTCGATCTCAGTGCACTACATCAAAATTAATTACCCAAAAAGTAAAATCAAAAGCATGTTGCTATTGATTACCATGAAAGTTCCTATATTTCTGACCAATTTCGTCAAAATGCTGCAATTAAAATGGCCTTTCACTCCACCATGTTGCTGCAATCAGACATAAAGCTGAAATTAGTTCAGATTTGACTTTGTTAAAATCAATATGCATCATGGAAGACAAATATATGGTTCAGGAACTTCCCAGGCATTAATTTTTTTTTTTCAATTCAGCATATACATTTGCTTGAAAATCTCCACCAACCTGCAGAAAGAAATTTTAATGTTAAATTTGAGTTCAATGGGATATAAGATGAAACAAAATAAAAGAAAAATAAAGTATAAGGGAAAATTTTTAGAGTGCCTCCCAAAGAGTGCTAATTTTAGGTCATTAGGTTGACCCTCTTTAATTCAGTAAATTGGTGGATCATCAAGGAAATAGCTTGTTCCCTTCTCAATGGGCTGGCCTGTGATATAAATCTTAAGCCTTTGACCATTAACTTTAAAAAGACTAGAATTTTCACTCCAAATATCCACAGCTCCATGTGGGTAAACTTTGAAGATCTTGAAAGGACCAGACCATCTTGATTTCAATTTTCCAGGAAAGAGTCTAAGTCTAGAATTATACAATAAACCAGATCACCCTCTTTAAACTCCTTTCTTTTAATATACTTATCATGCCAAAATCTAGTTCTTTCCTTAAAAATCCTAGCATTCTCATATGCATCCAACCTTATCTCTTCAAGTTCATTTAATTGAAGTAACCTTCTCTCTCCAGCACTGTTTAAGTCAAAATTCAAAGTTCGGATTGCCCAATATGCTTTGTGCTCCAACTCAACTGGCAAATGACATGATTTTCCATAGACTAGCTTAAAAGGTGTAGTTTCAATGGGTGTCTTGTAAGCTATCCTGTATGCCCATAATGCATCATCTAGCCTCAATGACCAATCCTTCCTTGAATGATTAACAGTTTTTTCTAGAATTCTCTTCAATTCCCTATTAGATACTTCAACTTGCCCATTAGTCTGAGGGTGATAATGTGTAGGTACCTTATGGGTAACCCCATATTTCTTCAAAAGATTTTCAAACTGTTTATTGCAGAAATGAGATCCATCATCACTGATTATAGCTCTTAGAGCTCCAAATCCAGTGAAAATAAACTTTTTCAAAAATTTCACTATTACCCTTGCATCATTTGTAGGGGAAGCAATGGCCTCAACCCATTTAGACACATAATCCACACCTACCAAAATGTACTTATTCCTAAAAGATGATGGGAATGGTCCCATGAAATCTATGCCCCAAACATCAAATAACTCAATTTCCAAAATTCCTTGTTGTGGCATTTCATTTTTCCTTGAAATATTCCCCACTCTTTGACATCTATCACATCTCAAAATAAATTCTCTCACAATTTTAAACATGTGTGGCCAATAAAATCTAGCTTGAAGTATTTTACCCACTATTTTATCCACACTAAAATGACCTCCATAGTCAGAAGAATGACAATGCTCTAGAATGTTTCCTATTTCCTCTTCAGGCACGCATCTTCTAACTAGGCCATCATTACATCTCTTGAATAACAATGGATCCTCCCATGTATAAAATTTCACATCATGCAAAAATTTCTTTTTCTATTGATAGCTCAAATCTGGTGGGAGAACTCCACAAGATAGGCAATTGACAAAATCTGCAAACCACGGCAATGCAGCAACAACAATAACTAGCAATTGCTCGTTTGAGAAAAACTCATCAATTGGCAATTCCTATTCATTTCCATCCTTACTTTCATACTTAATCCTCGATAGATGGTCTGCCACAACATTTTCAGCTCCCTGTTTGTCTTTAATTTGTAAGTCAAACTCCTGGAGCAATAGAACCCATCTTATCAGTCTTGGTTCTGCTTCTTTCTTATTCATCAAATATCTTATGGCTGCATGGTCTGTATAGACAATCACTTTCGATCTAACCAGGTATGATCTGAACTTTTCCACAGTAAATACCAAAGCTAAAAATTCTTTCTCAATGGTGGCATAATTTACTTGGGCATCATCTAGAGTTTTGCTGGCATAATAGATTGCATAAGACCTTTTCTCTTTTTACTGACCAAGTACAGCTCCCATAGCAAAGTCACTAGCATCACACATAATTTCAAATGGCAATGACCAATTCGGAGGTTGCATAATAGGGGCTGTTGTTAGAGCTTCCTTCAACCTATTAAAAGAATCAAAACAAGCGTGGTCAAAATTAAAAGGAACATCATGATTTAACAAATTTGTAAGAGGTTTAGCAATTTTTGAAAAATCCTTTATAGATCACCGATAGAACCCAGCATGCCTAAGAAAACTTCTAATTCCTTTCACTGAAGTTGGTGGAGGCATCTTCTCAATCACTTGTACTTTGGCTTTGTCCACTTCAATTCCTCTATGTGATACCAAATGTCCAAGTACAATGCCTTCTTGCACCATAAAATGACATTTCTCCCAATTTAGCACCAAATCTGTTTCTTCACATCTTTTAAGCACTTTAGAGAGGTTAGATAGACAATTATCAAAATAAAAACCATATACAGAAAAATCGTCCATGAAAACTTCCATAATTTCCTCAATAAAATTAGAGAAAATGGCCATCATACACTGTTGAAAAGTAGCTGGTGCATTACATAAGCCAAAGGGCATCCTTCTATATGCAAATGTGCCATATGGACATGTGAATGTGGTTTTTTCTTGATCACTAGGATGTATTGGGATTTGGAAAAAATCAGAATACCCATCCAAATAACAAAAATATGAATGTTTTGCTAGCCTCTCTAACATTTGATCAATAAAAGGCAAGGGAAAATGATCTTTCCTAGTGGCACTATTAAGCTTCCTATAACCTATACACATCCTCCACCTTGTGACAATTCTAGTGGGTATCAGCTCATTATTTTCATTTTTCACAATGGTCACACCTCCTTTCTTAGGAACCACATGAACTGGGCTAACCCAACTACTATCAGAAATAGGATAAATGATCTCAGCTTCAAGTAGTTTCAAGACTTCTTTCTTCACCACCTCTTTCATATTAGGATTTAACCCTCTTTGATGTTCTATGCTAGCCTTAAAATTATCTTGTAAAAGAATCCTATGCATGCACAGGGTGGGGTTTATACCTTTTATGTCATCAATGGTGTAACCAATGACTTTCCTATGTGCTCTTAACTCTCTCAGCAATTTTTCAACTTGTGCATCACTCAAATTTGCATTAATAATGACAGGATAAGTTGAATTAGGTCCAAGAAAAGCATACCTTAATGTAGATGGAAGTGGTTTGAGGTCTACCTGTGGTGCGTCCTTCTCATCTAGCAAAGATGGTTGTGTAACTTCATATTTCAACTCTTCAACTTGCAAAACATGATCTCCTACAACTTCTTGAGTAGCTTCCAAGATTTGAGCAAAAGCTGCAACTTCAGGATTTTCATCCTTTGTTGTTCTATTATGTACCAAACAATTCTCCAAAGGGTCCTCAGGATATCTTTCCTTAAATTCTGCCTCCACAATCTCATCAATAACATCCACCCTTAAACAAGGATCAACTCCATGATGTTTCTTTAAAGTCTGATTCAAATTAAATTTCACCTCTTCTTCTCCAACTTTTAACGTCAATCTGCCACTCTTTACATCAATTATAGCCCCTACTGTGGCTAAAAATGGCCTTCCTAAGATGATAGGTATGTGAATATCCTCTTCCATTTCAAGAACCACAAAATCCATAAGAACAAAAAATTTTCCAACTTTCAATGGCACATTCTCCAAAATTCCCACTGGATATTTGATAGATCTATCAGCTAGTTGCAAAGAAATGGTGGTGGGCTTCAAATCTCCTACCTTCAGCTTTTCAGAAATGGAGAGTGGCATCAAACTTACACTAGCTCCAAGATCACACAATGCCTTTTCAATACTTGTGTCCCTAATGTGACAAGGAATAGAGAAACTTCCTGGATCCTTCAATTTTTGTGAAAGTTTATTCTGTAAGAGAGCACTACAATCCTCTGTTAATGCCACAGTTTCATAATCTTCTAATCTCCTCTTGTTTGATAAAATTTCTTTCAGGAATTTAGCATATGAGGACATTTGAGAAATTGCATCTGTAAATGGAATGTTGATGTATAACTTCTTCAAAACTTTCAAAAATTTCCCAAATTGCTTATCTAGCTTTGCTTTCTGAAACCTCTGAGGATATGGCAATGGTGGCTTGTATGGTGGTGGAGGCACATACTTTTCCTCTTCTTCTTTTTCAACTTCCTTCTTCTTGTTTGCTTCCTCATTGACTTCATCATGATTCGAAATAGATTCATTTTTATCTTCATATTCTTTCTTCTTTTTCTCTTCAACCTCATTTTTCTCTTCTTCTCCCACAATTTTCCCAATCCTTAGGATCACTGCCTTGCAATGTTCTCTAGGATTCTCTGGTTGACTTGGAAGTTTTCCTTGTGCCTTGCTAGAAGAGGTTGCTTGTTGAGTTATTTGGTTTTCCAACATCCTATTATGAGTGGCAAGCTGGTCTATCCTTGAAGTTAATTGTTGAATCATTTCTCCTTGTTTTTGTTGAGCAGTTAAGAAATTCTCCATCATAGACTTCAAAATTGAATCTTGGTCTAAAGACTGAACTGGTGGTCGTGGAATAGGTGCATTTTGATTCCTTTGTGGTGAAAATCCAGGTGGTACTCGTTTTGCTGAAAATTCTGCTATTGTTGCTGGAAATTAGGAGGTTGTTGATAATTCTGTTGCTGCCCTTGTCGACCTCCCCAAGAAAAGTTAGGGTGATTCTTCCATAATGGATTATATGTAGCATAAAAAGGATTACCAACTAGTTTCTTATTGTAATTCCCAACAAAATCAACTTGCTCATTTCCAAACTCTTGCCCATAAGAAGGAAAATCATTGATACAATGCATATTTCCTGCACCAACATCTTCTGTATGACTAGATCCTCCAATTGATGAGTCAACCTTCATGCTTAACTTATCCATTTTTCTCGTCAAAGCATCAAATTTGGCATTGAACATACTCATGGCATCTAATTCATATACACCAGCTGGTGGCTTCTTCATTTCATTTCTTTCACAGCTCCATTGATAATTGTTGTAAGAAATTTTATCCAATGCTGAATAAGCTTCATCTTTTGACTTTTCCATAAGATCACCTCTTGAAGATGCATCAATTATACTTCTAATTGCCGGAGAAACACCATTGTAGAAATGTTGAACCAGCATCCATCTAGGGATTCAATGATGTGGACATCTCCTTTAAAGATCCTTATATCTCTCCCAAGCTTCATAGAGACTCTCATCATCCTTTGGTCTGAAAGAAGTTAATTCATTTCTCAATTTTGCAGTCTTGTTAGGAGGAAAGTATTGAGCCAAGAAAGCTTATGACAGCTCATCCCAAGTAGTTATTGAACCCGGAGGTAATGAATGCAACCACTCCCTAGCACGATCCTTCAAAGAAAAAGGAAATAATTTCAGGTGGATGGCATTATCTGACACTCTATTTATCTTCAGCATGTCACTAATTTCAAGAAAATGTGCAAGGTGCACATGTGGACTCTCAGTAGGACCTCCCCCAAACTGTGATTCTTGAACCATTTGACAAAGTGAGGGCTTCAACTCAAAGTTGTTTACTTCCACCCTAGGCCTCATAACACTCAGTCTAAAATCTCCAAAACTAGGAAAAGCATGATCCTTAATTGATCGGTTGTTGTTTGCCATAACTTCTATCACTTGTTGCTTTTGATGTTGCTCTTGCTATCTTTGAATTCTGAGTTCAACTTTTCTTCTTTTAGACTCTGCCCTTAAAGCTTTAGCTGTCTTGTCAATCTCAGGATCAAAAATTAAATCAATCTCTGCACTTTTTGTTCTTCTCATATAAAAGATATGTACCTGAAAAACCAAAACAAGAAAATCTCAAAGTATAATGATAAAGAAGAGAAATAAAAATAAAAAAATAAAATGCCCAAATTAACCAAACAATCAATCATCTAATATCAAACAAAACAAATCCCTGGCAACGGTGCCAAAAACTTGGTTGCATACTCCGCAAGTATACGGCTCGTTCAAGTAGTAAAGAAAAGATATCGTCTCATAGAGATTTGTTGTTTGAGTACCAAACTATAAAAGTCACGATTATTTGGGCTATCGATAATTTGTGCCGAAAATAGAGTAAGAGATGCAGCAAGTTAAATTGGGAAAATAAGGAAATTATAATTAATTAAGCAATTAAAATTCTAAGCACTATACTAATTTACTAAAATTTCAGCAAGTGACAAAAGATTTAATTAATTAATGGTAAATTTTGATTCTAGAGTTGAGGTTCATGAAGTAAATTTCATTGGGATTTGAATAGGCAAAGCCAAGATTAAGGGAGATACAAGTTTGAAGGAAGTTGATTCTGATCTCCTTTAATTTCTCTTTCAAGCAAACTAAAGAGTGTTTTAAAGGAAACTAAACCCCATTCTCATGCGATGTTTAATTACCCAAAACCCTTTAAGTATTTTAATCAACTTGAAAATTCCTCTTAACCCACTAGTTTATTTCTAACACTAGGTGATTAAGTTCATTATCTTGATTATCTATCATAGATTTTCATCTCTCGGTCCTTCAATCTAAGATTAAGAACAAAACCCAAAGGGTACCAACAATGGGTATGTAAATAAGCACACAAGATAAGAATCAAAGCTTATATAAACTAAAATCTGGTTAAAACCAGTCCAAATCCACAAATAAAACTTAAATCATTACACCCAACTCTGAAATCTTAAGTATCTACTCACTCATGCTTATATTTACAAGTAGAAAATATGAAATAGAGCAAGAAAACATGAAAATAAGACTAAAAATAAAAGAACCCAGAAGAAGAGAATCTAAATCTCTAAAAATGGAAGTTGGAAAACGTCACTCTGCAGGTGTTCTTCCTCAAAAAATAGCGTGATTCCCTCTTTCCTCTCTCTTTTGATTTTTCTCTCTCTTTCTCTTTATGGTCAAAATGAGAATATGACGCTTATATATCCCCTCAAGGTTTGCCCTAAAAATAGTCTCTAAAGGGATAAGGACAAAAGGTGTAAAAGGTGTGAAAAGAGAAAATTTTTCTATGTCAGCAGATCTGCCAGCGCTATCCTACATACCTCATGCTGATTTAAGCTTTTTTCCACATGCCTCATGTCGATTTAGAGTAGGAGCCTTTAGATTCTGCACGACTAGCTACACGGGGCTGTGGGAGTCCCTGAAAGTCTCGGCGTGTTTTCTCCAAAATCTCTGTTTACACAACCCGCCACACGGGGCATGTGGAGGCCCATGAAACTTTTAGCGTGTTTTGTTCCGAAGTCTCTGTTTACACGACTCAGTGTAAATTTACATGCCTCATGTTGATTTCTGCTGGGTAACTCTTATCTTCACACGACCTTCAACACAGGGCATGTTGAGGCCCTTGAAAGTTTCGGCTAGTCTTTTCATTTAGGTGATTTTTCTTCACTTTTCACACTACTTTAAGCTTCCAAATCACTTTGAATTTCTTCTATATGGATCTTTTTGCCTTTAAACCTTATTAAAACCTATCAAAAACATCAAAATTCCAAAAATCAAATATAATGAAACTAAAATTAACAAATTAACTAAAATAAATATTAAAAGCATAAAATTACTAAACTAAAAAGGCAAAATGGATGCAAAACTATTCTAAAATACTTATATAAAATTAGTTTATCATATACAAATAAATTTATAATAATATTAATTAACCCAATTATTATAAAGAATTGAAATAAACCACAAAAAGATAAATTAATTAGGTAGACATATAGAAATTATAATTAAACTTTTTTTAAAATAATTTCGGTTTTCCCTATTCGTTTTTATATATATTATAAATTGTAGATATTCAATAATTTTGGACATAAATAATCTCTTTGTTATAATTAAAATTAATTTTAAAATTTGGGAATCAAAATTAATAAAATAAAAAAGGTTTAATTAAAGTTAAAAACTTACATAAATGTTTCTATAATTTCATATTGTGTATTTAAGCCCTGAGTTTGGACTTATATATATATATATATATATATATATATATATATATATATATATATATATATATATATATATATATATCATAAAAAATAATCAAATTATTTTAACCCTTATAATTTGAAATATTTCTTGTCAAACCCAATACATATATATTTAATGGGCTATAAATTTTAGATACCAAATTAATATATGTTTACAGTACAATACAAATATTTTTAACACATTTATTGTTACAAATTTATGACGCTACATATAAAGGATATATTAATAAAAAAATTATATTTATCATATTTTAGAGATTATATATATAATTATTTAAATATAAAATTTAGATGGAAGGATTATTTTGTTTATAAAATAAAACTCATCAACTTAATTTTTACAAATTGAAAATAGAGTTGTGTTATTTTATTGTTATTTTTATTATTATTAACAATAATTGACCAAATTTAGATGGAATGACCAATTTATTAAATTGAAATAGATAAATTAAATTGTGAGTTTTGACAAATTTCATGAACATATAATTTATTCTAAAATTTTCAATAGGCTAATTCTGTGCTTTTAAAAGGTAGAAAAAATAATTAAATTATTTTTTCTCAGCATGATTTGCTTGCAAAATTTAAACAGGAACTAATAAAGCATGAAATCTACACAATAAAACTATATAAAAAAAAAAACTAATCCAAATACCAATTACTTACGAAAATAGAGATGTTGGTATATAAAAAAAAAAATAGCAGGATTGGTATAAAAAGAAAGCCCATAAAAATATTGGTTTAAAAAAAAAAAAAGCAAGAATGATACTAAAAAATTAGGAAGATTGGTATCCAAGAAAAGCTCATAGAGAGATTGGTATCAAAAACTAAGCAACGTTGATATGAAAAATTAAGAAGATTGGTATAAAAAAGCCTATGAAGAGATTGCTATCAAAATAAATGCCATGAGATAGGTATAAAAAAATGAATAAGATTGGCATAAAAAAATAGCAAGATTGGTATTAAAAGAAAGCCAATAAAAAGATTGGTATCAAAAGATAAGCAAAATTGATATTACAAATGGGAAGATTGGTATCAAAAGAAAGTCCATAAAGAGATTGGTATCAAAAAATCGTCTTTAAAAATATGAGGTCTCAAATTCAAATCAAAACAAAACAAAAAAAAATTAATAACAATAAAAAATATATATACACACAATAATTTAAATATAAAATTTAGATAGAAAATTTATTTTTATTAATATAATAAAAAACCTCAGAAATTTAATTATTTCAAATTAAAAATAAAGTTAAAAATATTTTTATATTTTTGTTATAATTAATAATAAATTAATCAAATTAGGACAAAAAAAAAACCTAAAGAGCTAAATTATTTTAAATTAAAAATACGACAACTATACTAACTTATTGACTTTGACATATTATATTTTTTATTTTATAACTAATAGCGCACGAAAATTTTACATTTTTCTTGAAAACTCCAATATTGATACGACTTTTATAAGAATTGTCCTTGAAGCTTATCCTCATTTATTTATTTTTATGATCTTATTTGATCATTTTGAACATGGATTCCTATTTTTTTTATGGCATACAAATACTTTTGGTCTCATTTCACCACCATGTGCAACTTTATTTGAAGGAGATATTGATAATCTATATAAATCCAACCATTATCAGATTAATTATGGTAATATCAAATCTGAATTATACAATTTATTTAAATTATAACTCTTGCACTATGAATATGCCAGGATTCAGGTATGAAATATTATCTTAAGCTGTTTGTGAATTATCTTTTCCTAAACTTTCAGACCTCTAACTTAATTGTTGGAGAGAATTCTAGATATCTATTTTAAAGTCTTTTTTATGATTATAAGTGATTTTCAATTTCTTTACGTGACTATCGTTAATAACTAGAGGCATAACTTATCAAATTTATCGATAAAAATATTAAATATATCACTTGATATTTTTTTATAATGATTTAAGCTTAAAATTTCATTCAATTGTTTATTATTAAATAGAAAAATTATGTGTATTGATTATAAAGTTAAAAAAAAAAATGCAATGAGTTGCAAATACAAGTTCATAATGAATTAAACTTAAAAATGTATTCAATTATTTATTAAACCAAAACATTATGTTTATTGATTATAAAGTAAAAAGATGAAAGGAAACAATAAGTTAAAAGGAAAAATTTAAGAAAGAAATAAGTCAAAATATGATATTATATAGACATTTCATCATTTGAAATTACATATATTATACAAATTGTTTTTCTTTTTTTTTTTTAAATCAACATCAACCAATCTTAAGTTAATTTACTATCAAATGGCTAAAGAAAATGCAATGATATCCAACAAAAAGTACCATCTGAGCTTGAAATCACGGTGCTATATTTGTCTGCTATGTGTGATGCGCATTAATGCAGTGACATGTATTCAATTTGTTCTTTATATGATTTTATCAAGGTTGAGTTTAACAATTGTGTCATACTTCAAAAAGGAAAAAAAAAAATTATTTAACTGAAAAGAAAT